>NW_021351682.1:109053-114997 GCF_001605985.2 Dendrobium catenatum | reverse complement strand
TAGTTAATTAAAATTACTAATTACTGTAAAAAAATTTAAAATAAATAAAATTTTTAAATTTAAATCTTTTTACTTAAATTACAAAAATAGTTAATTTAAATTGGTTAATATTAGTTTTAATTATTTTTGTTAAATCATTTAAATAGTTAAAATTTTAATCATTTTAGTTAAATTATTTAAATTTGTCGGAAAGCTGGGCAAACCGCAGGAAAATTGCACCATAAAGAAACTGTCAAAAAATTTCATCTGGAAAGATGTCTCGTTGTCTTCTATCGAAAAACCATTGAAAAGCTACCGAAAAATTGGTTGCCGAAAAGCCACCAAAAAATTCTGTCGGTAATGTGTGATTTTTCTGTATTGATACGTCTAATATAGAAATTGACTAAAAAAAGTAAAACACAAATTCTTTGAAATAATGACTAATAAACACAACACTTTCTTGTGCTCGAATTTTTTGATAGTGATGTGTGTAACCTAAAATATTAATAATGCATAGAAAATATATGTAATGTATAAAGTATGAATATTAAATAAATATTTATTAATATTTATAATCATCAAAATACATGGTTGGGTTTCTGGATTGAAACATGACCAAATCATGTAAGACGACAAGTAAGACGACTCTCCTTTAATGACCAACATTATGTGTCATAAAGCATTGCATGTCTCACCACTATCTTATAGAATCTTCCTTTAAGTTTAATGGGTACTTTTCTATTTTTAAAACAGACCCGATGCATTCCTCCACATGTAGACTCTAAGGTTGATTTCCATAATTCAAGTTTACATTAAACTCTATGTAGTCTTATCAATAAAACCAGCAAAAAACATACACCACAATACATCCTCTTGCGAATGTCTAGTAAGAACATCCGTGACTAAAGCAAAAAAGAAATGGGTTTAGTTCTAATCCTTGATGTAATCCAATTGAAATAGGAAAATACTTGGTCCAACCACTTTTGTGTTTGAACATAAGTAACAATTCATGCATACATTTCCTTAATGACTCGAATATAATCATTATTAATCCCTTTCATTTCTAAAACTCTCCATAACACTTCTATTGGAACTTTATCATATGCTTTTTCTGAATCAATAAATATCATATGTAGATCATACTCATTCTCTTTATACTTCTCCATCAAGCCTTTTAATAAATGTATAGATTTCATAGTAGACCTACCCGACATGAATCCAAATTGATTTTGAGAAATATTAGTATCACGTCGTAACCTATGCTCAAGGACTCTCTCTCATAGTTTTAAAGTATGATACATTAACTTAACTCTTTTATAATTCACTCACTTTTGTGCATAACCTTTATTCTTAAAAATAGAATTCAATACTTCACTCATCTAACATCTATTTAGTCTTCAAAATAATATTGAAAGGTTTTCTAAGCTAAAAAATTCCTTAATTATATCTTAAGCATTTCCACACCTCTATTAGATTATCATCAAGTTCAATAGCTTTTTTGCACTTCATTTCTTTAAATCCACTCTAACTTCAATTTTACTAATACATTCATAATTTTTTTTTTATTTAGCATACTAAAGTCATTAAAGTCAATTTTATTCTCACAGTATTCATTGAAAAACTTATAAAAATACCTCATCTACCTTTGTTGAATATCCTCTTCTAATAAAAGCACTATTTGATCCTTAATGCACTTCACTTAAAGTAAATCTTTACTTTTCCTATCTATTTGTTTCTTAAGTAATATACTATAAATCTTGGGCAAACCCTTACTTATAAGGGTAAACCTCAAGATTAAAATACAATTATAGAGAAAAGAGCTGAGGGAACCATGAATTAAGAACTAATAAATCACTCTAAAAAATGTTCATGATAAAAGATTTTATACTTAGAGTCTAGACTCTTTAATTTTTATTGAAGTTTTCAATGTTGGCTAGGTTGTAAATGAGACTATCTTGGAGAGAGTAATTAGATTATCTTGGTTAACCAAGTAGGCTCACTTGAATTCAATGCTTATTGATAAATAAGTCCTCATAAATGGGCATTATTGTTGAGAATAACTATGTTATTTCAATCAATTCAACATATTAGTAGGTGTCGATGGCTATATCCTATATATTATTGATTCAAAATAAGATAAATGTATCATTAGTTTATTATCAATGGGTAACCTAGCTTAGGATATTACTTCCTCATTTAATTCTCAATTACTTCTTGAGTGACTCATTATTAAGAAGCCCTATGGGGTTATTTCCATTGAAAGCTTGATGCAATTAATTGATTGGCTTTACTGAACCAAACCAAGAAATTGATCCCAAAATAATAGTTAAGTACTATGTAAATTGGTAATAATTTTAGGGAACTAATTTAGTGAGGCTCCTTTAACCTTAATTGGTATCCACAAACATGCTTAAGAGGTTGTCTCCATTACCCATAAAGGAGGGGTTTAGCTCCACCTTACTTGGAGCAAAAGGAGAGAGTGGTGTCAAGAGTTTCTCCATTATCTTATAAAGGAGAGCCTTCTTCACCTTAATCATTACAAAAATGCTCTCAAACTAGTTCAATGGAGATCTTAAGAGAAGACTTAGGTAGTGGATGTAGGCTCATTAGAACTATTACAAATTGGTTTGCAATTCTTTTTAATATTTTATGCACTTTATATACTTGCTGTTATAACTCTCTCTCTCTCTCTCTCTCTCTCTCTCTCTCTCTCTCTCTCTATATATATATATATTGCTTATAATTCATTTGATTTTAGTCTCAACTTCTACTTTAATTTTAGTTTCAATTTTTTGTATAGTACTTCAGCTTATTTTATAGCATAAATTTTGATTTTCTTTTGGTTTCAATTATTGATTTTTATTTTGAGTTGTGATGGCCTACTATGCCATGTAAGCTCACTCATGCTTTTAATTACTTTCATTTTCAAACCAGGGAAAGGGTAATGAGCGAGTTAAGTAGTTTTGAATAGCAAGCTCTGATATGTGTTGTAGGTATATTTTTATTAGTTTTAATTTTTGGAGGCTTGGCTTTCATTTGGTTATATTATATATTGTCAAGTGTTGTTGTAGATAACTCATATTGTATATATATATTTTTGGATGATATATATAAAACTTATTTTGAGAGTTAGGTTTTCACTTTATATTATATTTAGTAGTGGCTTGGTGGTGTGTTTAAATCGAAAGTTTTGTTTTGGTGCTTCTACAATTGAATCTTGAGGCCCGTCTTGCCACATTCAGACATAGTATGACTAGGGCTACCAATGAAACGGCGTTCGATGAATTACTCGTGGCTCGGCTAGATAAGAGCTCATTCAAGTTCATTTGTCAAGATAAAAGAATGAACTTGATGAACACTTTTGATAAGTACTCGATAGCTAAATAAATGAACTTGAATAACTTGGCGATAAGTTCTTATTCATGAACATTATCGTTTAGACTCGTGAACAAGCTCGCTAAGAAGTTCGATTAGAGGTCAACTAAAAAGCTCGATTAGAACTATATTAGAGTTTAACAAATTGATATATTATTAAATTTAATAATTTAATAATTACTTTTACAAATATTGTCTAAAATTGTTTAATAATTTATTATATTTACTTCCGCATCCATCTAAAATCATGAAATTACCTACTCTCTGACATAAATATAAGATGAATCATAAATTGGTGTTCATAAGAGCTCATTTGTAGCTCAAAAATAATAATATATATGTTCATGATGAGCTCATTGATAGCTCAAGAATACTCATGTAGATATGTTCGTGAACGAGTTTTGTTTGATAATTTAAAAAACTATGTCAAATATGTTCACGAATAGGCTCAGTAAATTGTTGGTTAAAGCTCGATAATGCTCGTTTGTTCACCAACTGTTTTTTTGCTGTTTACTATTATTGTTTTTTGTTGGAGGTTTGGCAATTTCATTGTGGTCTTAATTTGGCTGAGTTCTATCCTTCTGTATTGCTGACGGGTATGATTTTGTGTGGTGTTGTTTTTCTGGGCAGGGGTTTTTTGATGGTTGTTATGCTTTCTCTTTCGCTGGGGAATTTAATGTGTATGGGATTTTATGTGATGGTTTAACACTGCTGTTCTTGCATGAGGGATTTTTTACTTAAACGTCTTGATTTATTTTTCCCTCGGTATTTGCATTGAAGGTGTTTTGTGAAGATCAAGTTTGCTGCCATTTTATGATGGGGGCTGTGGTTTTGTCTTGCATGTACGCTAATATTTGGGAGAGCTGGTACCACTGGACTATCTTCGTTGTTTGTGGTTATGATGTTAGATTATTATGATTATTATGCAATTTTTGTGATATCTACCTGCAGATTTATTCCACTTTTCATGGTAAATTCTTACTCTGATGCAAGGTTGTTTATTTTGGAAGTTCGCAAATTTTGTGTGTTATTGTTTTTTGCAGGAAGACTGAACGGAATGACATTCATCAATGAGCTTCCTTTTTTGGATCTGTTGACTCACAGACCTATTTAATTTTGAATATTTTAATGTAAGAAAAAGAACCATCGCCATAGGTTTTGATTTTACTTTTTTACATGTAGCTCTTTCGAGCAGTAGTGAGCTGAAGGTTCCTTTCTAAGGATTTGTAACCGCTTTTAATTAAATTAACGCGTAGGCCCCATGAGTGGGTTTTTAATTAAAAAAAAAAAACATCTAGAAGTAGTGCTCGTTCATAGCTTGATAAAGGCCTCGTTGTTAAGCTCGATAGCTTTAAATGAATTCGAAACGAACCAAACATAAACTCCCATTAATTTAAATGAAACCAAGCTTGACACAAACATAAAATCTCAAATTAAACTTCAAACCAAAACTGAACAAGATAATAAATGAACTCAAACATGTAAACACACCATACTCAGCCGGCCTTGGTTCATTTGCTGCCCCAGTATGACCAGTGGGGTACGTCAATATCAGGTTGGGTTGTACACATTTCAATATATTCATGAGAGTTATATTCTAAGTATATAGTAATATCATTATGAATACAAATTTCAAGAATCTCAATTTTCTCTTTGGTATATATTTGTTTGTGATAAAGTGTCTTCTCTTAAATTGTAAGTAAAATTGGAAAAAATATCTTTTAAGAGAAAGATAAGAAAAATTATTATCAATTTTAGGTGCATGCTTTTGAGAAAGAAAATTTTATATATTTGTTCCTTAGATATATTCTTGTATTCACCCCCACCCAAACATTTGATTTTTGAAATAGAATGATATATACCTTATCAAGCAATACAAGATTGGAACCAATTTGAAGAGTTATAAGAGACCTATTTCTATGTTGAATGTATGGGTAACCTCCTAAATCAATAGAGGAAAGATCATGTTGTTGAGTTAGATGTTTACTAAAAATATAAAAGTATATACATTTCTATTATATGAAAGTTTGCCATTAGGGAACCCAAAAAGTAATTTTGAATAAGCTCTGATTACCTATGAAAGACTGAATTATTTAGAATAAAAACTGTTGCGTCCATGAATATTCGCGGGTAGAGAAGATATATAGTTTAACAATTCTTAGCGTGTACGAAGATCCAGCACACAATCAGATAAGTGAGAGGTGTAGCGTCATAAGAGACACCAAAGTTTTACGTGGAAAACCCCTGAAAGGGGGGAAAAACCACGGGGCCTAGCCCAAGTTTGAATGAATCCACTAGTATTTGTTAGTCGGTTACAAATAGCCTTTCCTTAGGAAAAGGCCTTGGATTGATGTTAGCAAATGACATCATATAGATTGCATTACAAGGAAGAGTTACATATACAGGTTTGTTTGACCTGAGAGACTGTGGCGGCAGGAGACCGGAGTCAGAAAGACAGTTGTCTGTTGATGGAGTCGGAGGACAAGTAGGCGACAAAGCCTGAAGAACTTTAGTCGCAAAGACCGTAGCGGCAGGAGACCGTTAGTCGCCTGGAGACCGTAGTCGCCGGAGACCGTAGTCGCAGGAGACA
>NW_021351682.1:57851-109043 GCF_001605985.2 Dendrobium catenatum | reverse complement strand
TAAATAAATGAACTTGAATAACTTGGCGATAAGTTCTTATTCATGAACAATATCGTTTAGCGCTCGTGAACAAGCTCTAAGAAGCTCGATTAGAGCTCGACTAAAAAGCTCGATTATAACTATATTAGTGTTTAACAAATTGATATATTATTAAATTTAATAATTTAATAATTACTTTTACAAATCCTGCCTAAAATTGTTTAATAATTTATTTTTATTTCTGCATCCATCTAAAATCATGAATTACCTACTCTCTGAATAAATATAAGATGAATCATAAATTGTTTGTTCACGAATGAGCTTATTTGGTAGCTCAAAAACACTAATTATATATATTCATGAATGAGTTCATTTGATATATCAAGAATATTCATTAGATATGTTCGTGAATGAGCTTGTTTTATAGTTTAAAAAACTTTGTCAGATATGTTCACGAACAGACTCGAAGTAATTGTTGGTTAGAAGGCTCGATAATGCTCGTTTGTTAAGTTAATATACATCTAGAAGTAGTGGTCATTCATAGCTCGATAAGGCTCTTTTGTATAAAGCTCGATAAGCTTGAAATGAAACGAACACGAACCAAACATAAACTCCCATTAATTTAAATGAACCAAGCTTGAACACAAACAAAAAATCTCAAATCAAACTCAAACCAAACTTGAACAAGCTGATAATAAATGAACTAAAACATGAAAACACAGATACTCGGCTCAGCTCGGTTCATTTGTTGCCCTAGGTATGACCAGTGGGGTCTTCTCGGGTTTTGTTGTGACACATTCAATATTTCACGAGTAGTTATATTCTAAATAGTAATATCATTATTGGAATACAAATTTCAAGAATCTCAATTTTCTCTTTGGTATATATTTGGTTGTGATAAATTGTCTTTCTCTTAAATTTGATAAGTAAAATTGAAAAATATCTTTTAAGATAAGAGATTGTGGAACCTAATTTTGAAGAGTTATAAGAGACCTATTTCTATTGTTAATGGTATGGCAACTCCTAAATCAATAGAGGAAAGATCATGTGTTGAGTTAGATGGTTTAATATCATAATATTTTTAATTTTCTTTTGGTTTGAATTATTGATTTTTATTTTGGCTCTGATAGCCTACTATATGCCATGTAAGCTCACTCATTCTTTTAATTACTTTCATTTTCAAACCAGGGAAAGGGTATGGAGGGAGTTAAGTAGTTTTGAAGAGCAAGCTCTGATATGTGTTGTAGGTATATTTTTATTAGTTTTAATTTTTGGAGGTTTGGCTTTCATTTGGTTATATTATAATTGTCAAGTGTTGTTGTAGATACCTCATATTGTATATATATTCTTGGATGATATATATAAAACTTATTTTGAGATTTAGGTTTTTGCTTTATATTATATACAGTAGTGGCTTGGTGGTGTGTTTAAATCGAAAGTTTTGTTTTAGTGTTTTTGCAATTGAATCTTGAGGCCAGTCTTGTGTGCCACATTTAGACACATTATAACTAGGGCTACCAATGAAACGAGCGTTCGACGAATTACTCGTGGCTCGGCTCGATAAGAGCTCATTCAAGTTTATTTGTCAAGATAAAATAATGAACTTGAACAGTTTTGATAAGTACTCGATAGCTAAATAAATGAACTTGAATAACTTGGCGATAAGTTCTTATTCATGAACAATATCGTTTAGCGCTCGTGAACAAGCTCTAAGAAGCTCGATTAGAGCTCGACTAAAAAGCTCGATTATAACTATATTAGTGTTTAACAAATTGATATATTATTAAATTTAATAATTTAATAATTACTTTTACAAATCTTGTCTAAAATTGTTTAATAATTTATTTTTACTTCTGCATCCATCTAAAATCATGAATTACCTGCTCTCTAAATAAATATAAGATGAATCATAAATTGTTTGTTCATGAACGAGCTCATTTGGTAGCTCAAAAACACTAATTGTATATGTTCATGAATGAGCTCATTTGATAGCTCAATAATACTCATTAGATATGTTTGTGAATGAGCTTGTTTGATAGTTTAAAAGCTTCATCATATATGTTCACGAACAGGCTTGAAGTAATTGTTGGTTAGAAGGCTCGATAATGCTCGTTTGTTAAGTTAATATACATCTAGAAGTAGTGCTCGTTCATAGCTCGATAATGCTTGTTTGTTAAGTTAATATACATCTAGAAGTAGTGCTCGTTCATAGCTCGATAAGGCTCGTTTGTTTAAAGCTCGATAAGCTTGCAATGAATCGAATTAACACGAACCAAACATAAACTCCCATTAATTTAAATGAACCAAGCTTGAACACAAACAAAAAATCTGAAATCAAACTCAAACCAAACTTGAAAAAGCTTATAATAAATGAACTCAAACATGAAAACACATATACTCGGCTCGGCTCGGCTCGGTTCATTTGCTGCCCTAGGTATGACCTGTGGGGTCATATCGGATTGGGTTGTAACACATTCAATATTTCATATGTAGTTATATTCTAAATAGTAATATCATTATTGGAATACAAATTTCAAGAATCTCAATTTTCTCTTTGGTATATATTTGGTTGTGATAAATTGTCTTTCTCTTAAATTTGATAAGTAAAATTGAAAAATATCTTTTAAGAGAAGAGATTGTGGAACCTAATTTTGAAGAGTTATAAGAGACCTATTTCTATTGTTAATGGTATGGTAACTCCTAAATCAATAGAGGAAAGATCATGTGTTGAGTTAGATGGTTTACTACTCTCTGAATAAATATAAGATGAATCATAAATTGTTTGTTCATGAACGAGCTCATTTGGTAGCTCAAAAATAATAATTATATATGTTCATGAATGAGCTCATTTGATAGCTCAAGAATACTCATTAGATATGTTCGTGAACGAGTTTGTTTGATAATTTAAAAAACTTGTCAAATATGTTCACGAATAGGCTCGAAGTAATTGTTGGTTAAAGCTCGATAATGCTCGTTTGTTCACCAACTGCTTTTTTCTGTTGTTTACTATTATTGTTTTTTGTGGAGGTTTGGGCATTTCATTGTGGTCTTTAATTTGGCTGAGTTCTATCCTTCTATTGCTGCTGCGGGGTATGATTTTGTGGTGGTGTTTGTTTTTCTGGGCAGGGGTGTTTTTGATGGTTGTTATGCTTTCTCTTTCGGCTGGGGGAATTTTAAGTGTGGTGTGGGGATTTTATGTGATGGGTTTAACTACTGCTGTTTCTTGCATGAGAGGTTTTTTACTTTAAACGTCTTTGATTTATTTGTTCCCTCGGGTTATTTGCATTGGAATGGTGGTTTTGGTAAGATCAAGTTTGCTGGCCATTTTATGATGGGGGCTGTGGTTTTGTCTTGCTATGCTACGGCTAATATCTGGGAGAGCTGGTACCACTGGACTTATCTTCGTTGTTTGGTGGTTATTGATGTTAGATTATATGATTATTATGCAATTTTTGTGATATCTACCTGCAGGATGTTATTCACTTTTCATGGTAAATTCTACTCTGACTGCAAGGTATGTTTATTTTGGAAGTTCGCAAATTTTGGTTGTTGTTATTGGTTTTTTAGCAGGAAGACTGAACGGAATGACATCATCATGAGCTTCCTTTTTTGGGATCTGTTGAGTACTCACAGACCTAGTTTAATTTTGAATTATTTTTGTAATTGTAAGAAAAGGAACCATCGGCTCATAGGTTTTGATTTTACTTTTTTACATGTAGCTCTTTCGAGCAGTAGTGAGCTGAAGGTTCCTTCTAAGGACCTTGTAACCGCTTTTTTGAATATTAACGCGTAGGCCCCATGAGTGGGTTTTAATTAAAAAAAAAATACATCTAGAAGTAGTGCTCGTTCATAGCTTGATAAAGCTCGTTTGTTTAAAGCTCGCTAGGCTTGAAATGAATCGAATACGAACCAAACATAAACTCCCATTAATTTAAATGAACCAAGCTTGGACACAAACATAAAATCTCAAATTAAACTCAAACCAAACTTGAACAAGTTGATAATAAATGAACTCAAACATGAAAACACACATACTCAGCTCGGCTTGGTTCATTTGCTGCCCCAGGTATGATCAGTGGGGTACGTCATATCAGGTTGGGTTGTGACACATTCAATATTTCATGAGTAGTTATATTCTAAGTATATAGTAATATCATTATTGGAATACAAATTTCAAGAATCTCAATTTCCTCTTTGGTATATATTTGGTTGTGATAAATTGTCTTTCTCTTAAATTTGATAAGTAAAATTGAAAAATATCTTTTAAGAGAAGAGATAAGAAAAATTATTTTATCATTTTGGTGCATGCTTTTTGAGAAAGAAAATTTTAATATATTTGTCCTTATGAATATATTCTTGTATTCACCCCCACCCAAATCATATTGATTTTTGAGAAATAGAATGATGATATACCTTAATCAAGCAATACGAGATTGTGGAACCTAATTTTGAAGAGTTATAAGAGACCTATTTCTATTGTTAATGGTATGGTAACTCCTAAATCAATAGAGGAAAGATCATGTATTGAGTTAGATGGTTTACTAAAAATATGAAAAGTATATACATTTTCTATTATATGAAAGTTTGCCATTAGGGAACAAAAAGTAATTTTGAATAAGCTCATGATTACCTATGAAGACTGAATTATTTAGAATAAAATCTAATGAGATCATCACCAAAATATTTGAGAGATTCACCAAAACTCTAGTGGTCCACATGCTCTTGGTAAGGAATAGATTGACCAGGAACATGTAAATAAAGAAATGAAGTTTGGCCAGATCTGTGGTGTTGCGGTTCAGATCGAGCGGTTTTTCTTTCATTTTTTTCTCGTTTCACTTGAAAGTTATGTTTCTTGGCATATTGAAAAACATCTCTTTGTTTGGCCAAAGTGCAAATCGTAGAGAAAAGTAAAGAGAGATAAAGAGAGAGAGAAAGAGATCACATAATTTGTCAAATTTTTTAGTGTGCGATGACTTTGTGACTTTTTTCTATTTCAGATTTTTCCGAGTTAAATCCAAGTGTTCTTTTTATTATGTTTCTTTTCTTGCTCATTACTTGCATGAATTTACTTCCCAACAATTGTCGTCTTATAAATCTAAAGCCGTTGAGCCTTTGATTTGGTTGTTCCGAATAAAATCAGACGTAGATCAATTCAAATTTTCTGAGCTTCATTGACGAGAGTTCATCACATCAAAATTCATATTTGATGAGAAAAATTTGACCACCGCAAAGATGATTATTAGCAAGGAAGAGAAATGATAATCTAAGGCTAACAAAATACAAAACGATGATTGAATGCCCACTCATAAGCAAATTGATTAATGCTGAACGCGTCACCAAAAGTTGCCGTTGAAACCTAACCAGAACAGGTCAAAAGCATCTCTACCTGCAACTCCACTACGTAGGCTGCATCACCATTATTAAATAACAAATTCAAGCCAAACGTGATTTGATTTGTGTGTGTGTGTGAGAGAGAGAGAGAGAGAGAGAGAGAGAGAGAGAGAGAGAGATCATGGCCGGTTGGTCGGCCATATATTCTTGAAATCTTTGCTTATGCGTTTGGTTTGGACGTCTTTGTCGTTTGGAAAAGATTATGGTTGTGTAGCCACTGGCGTGCATGTCTTCGTTGAAAAGGAAGATCAATGTTTTTAAAACAAAGAAACATCCTTGTCACTTATCAGTAAGTTCGAGCGCGCTTTTGGTTAAGAATTATGTGCTTAATATATATGTATGAGAATGTTTCTAATATGAAATGCATGGCTTGAAATGAAGGAAAAAAAAAGTCTACCCTTTTGTTTCTTTTTTTATGATTTATGATGAGAATGTTGAAATTTTTTTTCCTTGGAACAACTTTTTTGTTGCTTTCTAAAACAACTTTCTAGCTAGTACAAAATTTTTTATTCTAAAAAATTTTTATAATAAAAAATTATTTTAGAAAATAGTAAGAAAATTTTCCCAAATGAAGACTTAGTTTTTTATTTTCTTAGGTTATATTTTTTTAGTATTTATGTCATGATTATTCAATAAGTTTTATATTTGTTATTGACTACCTAAGACAATCCTTTATTTTTCTCACCCAAGACTTAAAGATCGACCTATTGTTATATGTTTGTTACTACAGAGTAAAACCAATAAATAAGGATAGCCAACTTGCAAAATATCTTTCCTACAGTTAGAACAAAAGTAAAATGCAATCACCTTAATGTTTTAATGATTTATTTATAGACAATTATTTTGGTTCTAATTAAAATTTAACTTAATAATAGATCATTAGCAAAGTATTTAAGATTTTTCTATTAATCTATTGCTAAGGTGATCCTAAGAAAAAATTTAGATTCAAAATTCAAACTAAATCATATTAATCAAATTAATAAACTAATTAATAATTTAATATGTAATATAATACTTGTTAACAAAGTCACTTGCACCAAGTAATTTATGCCATGGTAAAAGTTGCATTCAACCAAAATCTAAGATAATTAAGAAAAAAGTGGTAAATTCGAGGAGTGTTTATGTAACGATTTGAATGTTGAAAATGAATTAAAAATAAAAAATCTAAATTTTTGTTTGAACTGGAGCATTGCCGCATTAGAAGTTACGGCCACGACGTTGAAACATTTGTTCAACAGTAATTCTGGATTCAACATGCAACACTAGGTGATGGCGTTGTGGCGCTATGCACAAATATATATTCCACTAACTTGCCTCCCTCGCTAACACCAACGCCCGTTTGCTGTGAAAGGAAGAAAAGGAGGAGGAAATTGAGTAGAGAGGAAAGAAAAAAATTCACGTTTTGGTCGCCCATCAATTTTGCTACTTTTACGAAAATCGCTCAGATCATGATTGGTGGCTGTTATCTTATTTTTGTATTCTGGTATTTTGATTTCGATTTTTTGACTTTTTTTAAATTGATTTTATTACATTTTCTCCAAATTTAGTGAGCTACTATTGCATAATTTTTTATTTGTTGCAGTATTGATTATTTTAAATATTTTGATTAATTGGTTAATTGTGTGAGTTCACTAAGTAAAATAAAAGTTATTGTGTGTTGTATAAATTGCACAACATAAAATTTTTGGCATTTTTAATATAAGCATACTAGTAATAGAAGCATTGCGAATGAATATGACTATGTGATTGAGTAATAGTTGGTTGTTATTTATGTTATAATACTATGATAATAGTATGCGTGAGAATTAGTAAACACTGGTTTTACTAATATAGAATGATGGTCTAATGATCTTTCTTTTAAATATTGTGGTGTGGTGTTATCCTTTACTGATTAACATGATTTATTGATTGAGAGTTATAATGAGCTATTACCGTGCCGAAAGGAAATGAGTGAAAACTTTGTTTACTAAGCCAATAGTTACTTGGTACTAATTACTGACTATTAGAAAAACTCCTTGCTTACTGTGATTACTTGAATGCATGATACTTTACTAATATTACTATACTGTTTTTAGTGGTGTAATCAAGTCAACCTGCCTCATGAGCCGGCTTGGGCTCGACTTATTAACGGGCTTGATGAGTCGAGCTCAAAAAGGATTTTCAGTTAGAATGGTTTATCGAGCTTGAGTTTTAATAGCCCTCCGCTCGACTCGATTAATCGTCGAGCTGCTCAAATAATTGAATGGTGGGATCACAAAGGTGGAATTGAATTACAGGTGGAGGGATTGCCATCAAACCCTGAATTGAACTAGATCGCAGCCAGATGCAGGAAGATGATTTGCATAATCATACGTGGGGGGAAACAAGATCAGAGCTCATGCAAGCAGGAAAATAAAATCGTGTCGGGAAGCCGAGAAAGCAGGTAGGAAAATGAAACTTTGAACGTATTCCCCTGGCGAGTCGAGGTCGAGCTCGACTCAAGTTTGAGCTTGGTATTTGGCTCGTGAGTCCAGCTCGGCTCGACTCTTTTGCACCCCTAACTGTTTGTGTTTTATTGAAGACTATTATTATTGATGTACTATTTTTCTATTAGTGCACTAATATTACTAATACTAATACTGTTACTGATGATACTGATATTATTATGATACTACACTTTTGCATTATTATAATTACTATGATTTATTTACTATTTTCTAATTTATTGTTATTGAGCATATGATTTTTATAATGAACATGTGATACTGAGCAAGTGATACTATGTGATATATGATACTGATTGGATACAAAAATATAATGATTGAACCTCATATGTATATTAATTTGATTGTACTGCATTGTTATATATTCCGATAGTGTTCATAGATGTTCCTGATTTATTGATTACTATGATTGCTTTGATGTATGTTTGGGAATGATTGTTTAATGCTTATTTGATTCTATATCTATATTGATTTATTGATCTACTGATCTGTTGATTTAGTAGTTTATTCGTTTACTGATTCTATTGGTTCACTGCACTACACTATTTTCTGGTTTTCATACCATACTATTATATATTTCACTGATTTTACTGCTACTGATAATGAGCATATGATTTACTATTTCTGCACAAATTAATCTACAATCATATTGATTACTATTGTTATGAATTGACTGTATACTGTTTTTTTACTGTGTTTTGACTTTTTAGTTGTAGGATTTAGTGACTTACCTAGCTTTTTAGCTCATTAGATATAATTTCAATGATTTTAGGCCAGGTTAGTTGATCGGGAGTGTGAGAACGATCAATTACAAGATCCTTCATATTTTCTATTATTTTGTTAAACAATTCTATTTAGTTATTCTTTTGTCATCAAGAGCAGAAAGATTGTATGTTGTGATTATTTAATTCATGACCATTATATATAATTTTTAGATTATGAATATAGATGTATATTGATGTTTGGATAAATAACATTATCTAGACTACTATTTAATGTTAATGATAAAAGAAATTAAAAAATTCTGGTGGTCGTTGATTATAAAAGATAATAATAATAATTCTATCAAATTTAAATTTTAGGGCAAGACAATTTATGAGAAAGAATAATAAATAAATACGCATGATTTACATGATTTTAAAACTTTAAAAAGTAAGGCTTAAAGTCTTTCCGAAAAGAAAAAGAACAAGCAGACTAAAATAAACTCAAACGTGCAGGGGCCTGAGATGTAAGACTTATTTGTTTGAACATAATTTGATAAAAATTAAAATCTTATTATTTTAAACAATAATAATCAAACAAAAAATCAACAGCAATCTCAACTATAAAATAATAAAAAATACACTTATTCGCTGAAATCATATTATTATTATTATTTAAAGCGCCATGGCATTAAACTTTATAATATTGGGGTGCTCGGGAATATAACATTAGGGCACTCAAGTATATACGGCAAGTTATCGGTTTCGGACATCGGATGTGTTCAGAGCTCAATGAAAATGCGCCACATCACCTCTCACTCGGTACTGAGAAGTACCAAGCAGTAACAAGCTCGGTACTGCTCAATACCGAGTTCAGTACTGCTCGGTGCTCAGTACTTCATAGTATCGAGCTCAGTACTGTGAAGTACCGAACATAAGCTGTGTCAGGTGTCCGAACCCAATAATCTCTCCAAGTACACAGCACCAGGAAACTCAGGTATACATCACCGGAGCGCTCGGATACACAACGTCAACTCGTTCTTACTACGCCTCGTGAGCTGGCTCAAGCACGCTATTTGAGTAGAGATGAGCTTGAGCTTGTGATTTAACCGACGAACTGAGCTGAGTTAAGCATGACCAAGCTCAACTCCACTTGTTTACACGCTACATCCACAGTCCGCACCATCTAAGCTTTCATAGAAGTCCTGTTACAGAGTAACAGAATTTTTATTCTTATTTTAAGAATAAAAAAAAAAAACTATTTGCGGGCAGCGGGAAGTGTCTACAGGATGCGTGTAGGAAGCAACAGCTTTGTGAGAATCACTTTACGTGTGCGTGTTTTTGTATTGGAGTGTTGGCTGCGATGGCTTTGAGTGTGGAGTGGGTTTTTTAGTGCTTCTGTATTACATCAAGTGATTTTCAAATCTCCCATTTGCGTCATCCCCGCCGGCCAACTCTCGGCGTCGCTGTCATCCACCACCGTCGCTGTTATTGTCACCGCCAGCCTCTTTTGCTCACGCCCGTTCTATTAAAATAAATAAAAAATAAATATATTTTAATGCATTTGATTTGCATAATTGAATATTTATTATATATATAAAATACTTTTTTTTTAATTAAAACCCACGGAGGGGCCTACGTGTTAATTTCAAAAATCGGTTACAAAGTTCTTAAAAGAACCAACCAGCTTACTACTGCTCTGAAGAGCTACAATCCAAAAAAGAAAGAAAAAACCTAGAAGCCGGTCGGTCCTTATCCTATGATTACAAAATTGATAGCAAAAATCTATCGGGCTGTGAGACGACAGCACCCAAAAAAGGAAGATCCAATAAATAGCTTTTGGCACGAACTTCCTGCAAAAACTCAAAAGGAAATAGAAATAGTAGAGAAAGATAGGAAAGAGAAGAACTTTGCAAACTTTACAGCTCCCAAGACAGCAAATACTAATTTGCCTGCAAGAAATACTCCAAATACAAACATTAGGATCACTCATAAACGGAAGATTGGTAATAAATTCCAGATTATGATTCCCATCCAAATCAGGAATAACCAACTGGCAGAGTATGGAAAAATTAATATTAATCATCCTTTTAACATACTTCCCTCTACCAATACAGAGCCTGGTATTCTTAGAATGCCAGAAAAAGTCAGAAAAACCAAACAAGCGCCCAGGACTCTCAGTCCTCAGAATGAACTTCAAAAAATTAATGACACTATGAAGAAAACAATGATGATTGCTAGAATTCTGGGTCATAATACCGAAAAGTAAATTATAAATGTTCTCCGCATTAACCATATTCTCCAAATTACCATCTACTTGTAACTGACAATCATCAACATCCAAATTAGGAACCCAAACAACATGACAGCGACCAGCAGAAAGAATATAACCAATCACACTAACAATATTAGTAAACCACTTAAACAAAATATGGTAAAAAACAGTAAATTTTAAGTAAATATCAGTAAATCTGCAACGATAGACACCACCAGAAATCACAACAGAGATGATATAGTAATTGGAATTGTGAAACAAGTCATAATAGTTCAAACCAGCCCTCCCAATGCTAATAAAATAGAAACCCAAAATCATAAGACACGACCATTTCTAATGTAAGGGAGAGAAGTTTTATCCAACATTATCATGCTTTCAAAAAAGGATTTAAATTAGAAGTATTAAGATCTTGATAACTCTCAAGCTGACAACCAAAGTTAGCCAACCAGTCAGCACAAACATTAGCTTCTCGATAAATGTGAGAAATATAATAGTTAATAGTAGCAAGAGACTTTTTAATTTTCCTAATAAGATAGAAGTTTTGAGGGTTACCCTGAACTTTATTGTTAATGATTTGAACCACAAGATCAGCATCCACCTCAATCCAAACATTACGAAACCCCAAAGTAATACACTTATCAATCCCCAATTGAAGACCGGAGAGTTCAGCAGTCAGAACAGAGCAAAATTGCAAGGGGGAAGCAAAAACAGACAGCACCTTACCATCATGATCCCGAATGATGCCCCAATTGCCAGCTAAAAAGTTCCTAACAGAACCATCAGTATTCAATTTGGCATAGGGAACATTCGATTTTATCCAAATTACCATCCTGCTAATACTTTTGGCAGCTTTGATATTCATGTTAATACCAAAAAACTCAGCCAACTTCTTAGCATTTCTGCAATTTTTACTAGAGATTAAATTACAAGAAGAAAGGTGAAGAATTTTATGGTTATTATTAGAAATGATAACAGAAGCTTCCATTTTAATGCCAGCATGCTTGGATTCATTTCTCGATTTCCAAATGAACCATAAAATAAGAATTGGGATAAGGTTAAGAATATGGCATTTAGAATTGTTCATCCAAAGATTTAAAACAAGGGTAAGATCATTATAAATAGTCCCCTGATTAATATTAGCCAAATCAAAGTAGTAATGCCAAATCTTCCTCGCAATATGAACATTAAGAAAAATGTGGTTGATACTTTCGATATTCTCACAACATTGACATTTAGAAGGCAAGAAAAAGCCTTTTCTTTGAATAACAGTGTCCACATGAATAAACCCCTTAATACATCTCCAAGCTAAAATAGAGTAAGAAAAAGGTATACTATTATGCCATAAGGAAGAAAAAATAATAGACTTATCATACTTAATCCTAAACGCTTCCCAAGCCTTTTTCATTTGGAACAAACCCGAAGAAGACAAGGAAAACATAATTTCATCCTTACTATTCAAATCTAAAGGGATCAGCCTAATTAAATCAACAAAAAAGGAAGGTAAGTTCTGCAACAGTTTA
The DNA here is from genome assembly GCF_001605985.2 of Dendrobium catenatum. Lineage (NCBI taxonomy): Eukaryota > Viridiplantae > Streptophyta > Magnoliopsida > Asparagales > Orchidaceae > Dendrobium > Dendrobium catenatum. The sequence continues at coordinate 96,694 of NW_021351682.1, read as the reverse complement.
AAAACATTCCAAGACCCATTAATTAAAAAATCAGAAACTTTGACATTCTCAACAGAACTAGTATTAAAGTAATTATCAATAGAACAGGGACCCATCCAATTATCTTGCCAAAAGAATACATTACCTTCACCAATACCCCATTGAATGTACTGTTCCGCATGCCACCTTATTTTGCAAAGCCTTTTCCAAGTAGGAGAATCAGTAGGTTTAAAAACATTAAGCAGAGGATGAGAATCTTTGCAATATTTAGTATTCATAAAACGAGCCCATAAACTCTCATTAGAACGAAAGGAAAACCAAAGTTTATGAGAGAAGGCTCTAGCCATATCAGTAACATTTTTACAACCCAAGCCACCTTCATTGTAAGTGCCGCACATACTATTCCAAGAAGCCCAATGTATAGCATTACTATTATACTTAGAAGTCCAAAAGAATTTATTTATCATTCTTTCAATACGAAGGCAAATAGTCACAGAAGGGTTGAGAGAATGAAACAAGTAAATGGGTAAAGAGTTAAGAACAGACTTAATAAGAATTAACCTACACCCATGAGATAAAAAGTTAGAAGACCAATGTTGCAATTTTTTTTGAATAGAAGTAAAAATATCTTCAAACAAATGATTTCCCTTTTTACCTTTATAAATAGGAGTGCCCAAATACTTAATGGGAAAGTTTTTAGATTGAAAACCACAACGTCTTTGAATATCTAGAACTCTATTTTTATTAATAGTTTTACTGGCAACAAAAGAACTTTTTTCCTTGTTAATAGCTAATCCAGAAACCGAATGAAACTCTAATAAAAAGTTACTTAAAGTAGAGATATTATTGATAGAACCATTATAGAACAAAATGAAATCGTCAGCAAAACTAAGGTGAGAAACAGGCAATCCTCTAACAGTTCTAAAGTAAAGATTAGGATTACGGGTATAAAGATCTTCAATACCCCTAGACAAATATTCCATAGCAATAATGAAAAGAGCCGGGGAGATATTATCCCCTTGTTTTAAACCTTTGGTAGACTTGAAATAGCCATGAATCCTACCATTAATCAAAACAGAGATATAACAATTATCAATACTGTTCTTAATAAGCTTTATAAAAGAATCAGAGAAACCAAATAAAGACATAATATTAAAGAGGAAATTCCAGTTAAGATTATCATAAGCCTTAGAAATATCCAATTTTAAAATGATATTGCCACCTTTCACCTTAGTATTAATTTCATGAGCCATCTCTTGGGTTAATAAAACATTATCAAAGATGCTTCTACCTTTAACAAAACCAGTTTGATTACTCGAAATAATTCTAGGAAGAATAATCTCCAATCTTTTAGAAAGAACCTTAGAAATGAGTTTATTAAAAAAAGAGCAAAGACTTATAGGTCTAAAATCATTCCACTTATTAGCCCCCATAGATTTAGGAATGAGCACAATGTTAGTAGAAGTAAAATAGTTAGGGTAAGGAGTGCCCTTGAAAAAATCAATAGCAGCTTCAATAATATCATGTTTGAGCATCTCCCAGCAATTTTGAAAAAATTTAGTGGTGTAACCATCAGGCCCCACAATGGAGTCCCCATTCAAATCGTTAACAGCATTTAAAATTTCCTCCTCAGAAGGGATTAAGCAAAGCAACTCATTATCCCTATCATCAACAATTTTAGGAATGATATGAGGATTAGTAACAGGATTAGTATTAAAATTACTCTGAAAAATGTTCTTAAAATGGTCCACTCCAGAATTACATATAAGTTCCTCATTATCAATGAAAGTGCCATCATTAATCATAATTTTGTGAATATAATTCCTATTTCTATTACGGTTAGCCATAGCATGGAAAAATTTAGTGTTCCTATCCCCTTCAACAGTAAATTTAACATTCGCTTTTTGTTTCCAGAAAATTTCCTCTTGATCCTGAAGACTAACAAGATAATCTTTAGCACTATTAAGAAGAGTCAAATTATCATTGGAAGGATTGGTCATATAACTATTCTCGAGCTCTTGCACTTCCAATTCAGCTTCCTTAATGTTAGTAAAAATGTTCTTGAAAACATTTTTATTCCACCAGTTTAAAACATGTTTTAATCTACTAAGTTTAGACCTAAGTCTAAGCATGCCCTTGATGTCATTATTAGGAAATAAAGGAGCATTCCAGTTTATTCTAACAACATTCTTGAAGTCCTGATGATTGATCCACATATTTTGGAATCTGAAAGATGTATTGCCAATTCTACTATTAGCATTGATACTGAGCAGTAAAGGACAGTGATCAGACAACGTTCTACTAAGATGCTCAACAGTATTCATGGAAAAAGTAGACAGCCAATCATTGTTAAAAAGAATTCTATCAAGACGTTGCCAAATAGTAGCACGGTTCCAAGTAAAAGGATTACCGCTAAAGCCTATATCAGTAAGAGAACAATCAGAAATAATAGAATTAAAATCTTCCATAGCAATAGGATTAGGCAAATTACCTCCTCTCCTTTCAGAAGCATTAGAGATAATATTAAAATCTCCACCAATGCACCACGGTCCACTAACATTATTAGCAAATTGACGCATTTCCTCCCAAAGAGGAAAACGATTCCCTCTAGAAGAAGCAGCATAAACAAAAGAGCCAAAGCAATTATAATTGAATAATTCAATTTCACAGTTGATAATTTGAGGATGATCCGATAAAATATTGACATTAATAATATTGTTCCACATGATCCAAATTTTGTTAGAGCAATTAGAAGGAAAATTAGAAAAACCTAATTTAGAAGCAGTAGTACCAATTTTACTATTGGCAATAAGAGGTTCAATTAAGACTAAAAAGGAAATACCATGCACTCTAGAAAGATTCTTAACTCTAGCAATGGAGTCTTTTCCCCCAATTCCCCTAACATTCCAAATGAGTGCTTTAATCATAAGGTTGTTTAGAAGAATTATGGGCACGGGTAGACCGTGGGGTAGAAGGTTGAGAATTTTTGACATTCTTACCTTTCTTTTTGTTCACTTTCGCCTTTCTTTTTGGTTACTTTCGTGAATCCACCATCATCAATATTTTGAAAATTAGAAGTATTAGCATTAGAATAAGAAGTCACCTCAGCATTTTTTTTTTAAGAATTATCAATAGTAGAAACGGAAGATAGGGTCAATTTATTACTCACAGAGTTTTGGATATTTTGAACCGGCTGCTCGTTATTTTGCTCTTCGTAGCAATGAAGAAATTCCCCTTCTTCATATAATTCATCACTACCATCACCAGCCAGATCTTCTTCTGTATTAGTAATAGATGCAGAGTTTTTTTCTACAATTACCTTGTTAGTCAATAAAGCATGCTCATTATCACTACTCCCAATCTCTTTAAGAATGGATTCAACAGAAATAAAAATTTTAGGCTCATCATCCTCATTAACTTTTTCAACAATGCCATTCTTCTCCTTCTCCAGAGAAATATTAACATTAGGATTTTGCATATTTTCTTGTGAAACAACAACTTCAGCTTCCTTATTGTCCGATGATGGAAGCGGTTCCAACCGATCTGTCTGTATTAGCTTCCCTGTAGGCACGTAGATTTGATCGGAGGATCCAAGCTTACCATCCAACTGCAAATTTGATTTTTTGAGTTTAGGGTGAAGTTTAAAACAATCCGAGTGTGCATGACCATGTATTTTACAGTGCGAATAGAAATCCGGAACTTTTTCGAATTCTAGTTTCTGCATATAACTGAAAGCTTTCGATCCAACCCAAATCTCCTTCGCATGTTTTTTAGTAATGTCTACTTCGACTAAAATTCTAGCAACAGAAGGTCTAGTGCGTGAGGCAGTAGCCTGATCCGTTTGGAGAGGCCTACCAAAAATAGAACCCAATGCATGTAAAACTTTTTGATTGAAAAAATGAAGCCGAAGGTTAGGGAACGAAATCCATATAGGAACTATGGGAGATTCTTCCTTGATATCAAAAAAGGGGTCCATTTTAAAATACGCATTTGATAGTTGAAAATAAAATAAGATCTACGAGCAAATATCCTACTATAATCAAGATCATTCGAGAGTTGTATAGCAACATGCCTCAAATCCAACAGACCGATAGAGAAAAATCCCGATAATTTTAAGTTAGTGAAGAAACTGCGAATGGATTCGAGATTAGGTCTGTTAAGACCAAATTTACCAACCAAAGTGTATTGGAAAGGAGAAGCTAACTTAAGCACATCTTCATCAGATAAAAGAACTGCAGGAACTCCATTGAAAGTTGTTTGAGATAAAGTAGGAACGGAATCACCTGATCCAGCGAGAACATCCTTAAACGAATGCGTTTTAGAAGGAGAAGACTCCTCCACATCTAGATTAAAAAAACCTTTTTTAGAGATCGTCTTATCACCAGACATCGATCCCCAAGGATTTTGGGGTTTCGAAGCAGCCATGAGGCACCAAGCCCCCACAGGGCTTAGAGCAAAGAAGCGACCAACGCAACTCTAAGCGAAATCACACCTCAAACGAGCAGGTAAAAACACTCAGGAACGAAAGCAGTGGAAGAGGAAGACAGAATCCCTAAATTGCCAGAGCGGCGGGTTTAGGTAACTTCAGTCAATATAAACTCACAAATGTCGTCGTCGTCCGTGCAATACCAACGGAAACATTGCACCATTTTTCCTATTCTGATGTAGTTTAAAAAAGGCTACCCACTAAATTTCAGTAATTGACACGATATAAGTCGATGTGGAGCATGAATAAAATTTGTAATTTTCCACCAAAAATATTAGCAAACATGACATTCTACAAAAATTTTGATTTGGTTTGCTCATCTCCCTAAATAAAGCATTTAATAGTACTAGTGCATATGAAAAATTTAAGCAACACATATCGTTTCTATAATTAATTCATTTATTATCCCTAAGCTCTTGAGTTTGAAAAGAAGCAGACAGATCATGTTTTGAATAAAATAGTATGATTTACCTCTTGAAACATTTTATGTAATTTCTATATCTTGTAAAATCATGTATTATTTTGAAAAATTGTTTATTTGCATATCTTGTAATATTTATTTCAATGGATATTAATCTGTACTAAGTTGGTGCTTATTTTATTGCTCAATAGCTTAATGTGTTAAAAATGAAATTGTTACAGTGATTCTAACGAAGTCAGATCCTTTATTTTTATTATTGACCAATCTTTATCCGTTCATCTGAACAATGTTTATAAAAGTAGGATATCGAAACCGAAAAGAAGTCATGATTATGTTCAAGGTGTTAAGATTTTTTTAGAATTTACTTCTCCAAGTTAAAGTTTAGTATGAAAAATTCTATTTCTATGTAAATTATACATTAATATATATATATATATATATTTATTATATAAAGGAAGACATGTTGCATTTACTCTCTAAAGAAATTTTTAATGGGTATATTATTTGGAGTCGACATGGAGAGGAACATGATATCGTAATTGAAGGTATAACATATGAAATATTTAGTGCCAACTCTAACATTGAGGAAATACAAATTCATGGCAAGCAACCTAGAGAAAATGGTATTGAAGGATTATTAAGGGACACTATCTACATTAACAATGCTAACATAAATTTAGAGGATGAACATAATGAGAGCAACATAGATCCGGCAAGTGATGATGCGATTAAATCCGCCAAATGATGATGTGATAAATTTTGGTAATTTATTGCTGGAAGCAGGAGCAAAACTATACCCTGACTGTAAGTCATTTACGAAGTTATCCTTCATCTTACATTTATTTTGCTTAAAGTGCTTTCACTTATGGCCCACAGTATCTTTTGATCTATTATTTGAGTTATTGATTGAAAATTTTTTGGGTAGTGCATTACTACCTAAGAACACATATAAAGTGAAGAAGATAATGAAAGCATTCCATCTTGGATATATGAAGAAAGATGCTTTCCCAAATGACTGTTGCTCATTTTGGAAAGATAGATCTAATCAAGAGGTATGTCTTATATGTGGTTCTTGATGGTGGGCAGGTACTAAAAAGAATCAGGTTGGAGAAAAGACAAACCAAATGAAGTCTGCTAAAGTTGTTTCATCCTTCCCATTGAGTCCCATACTTCAAAAATTATTCAAAACATAAAATCATGGTGAAGAGATGATTTGGCATGCAAAACAAAGAAATATACATGGTTTATTGCAGAGTCCAGCTGATGGAGAAGCATAAAAATCCTATAACTTTAGATGCCCTAATTTTGCTTCAAACCCACATAGTGTTCATCATGCTTTAGTAAGTGATGGGTTTAATCCATCTAAAATTTTGAGTAGTACATATAGCATCTAACAAATGCTTTTGGTTACATAATTTGCCTCAATGGATTGCAATGAAACAAACTTCTTTCAATCTATTTACTATTATATTTGGGGAGAAAAGTCTAGGATAAAATATTAATATTTATCTCCTATTACTAATAAATGAGTTGAAAGAATTATGTCATGGAGTCAGATCCTAAGATGTAGCCTCTAGTGAAATTTGTTCATTTATGTTGCTGCATTAATGTGGATGATCAATGATTTTACGTCTTATGATATACTTTCTAGATGAAGCACAAAAGGAAGATTTGTTTATCATTGTTGTCCCAAAAATACAAAGTCTTTATGGTTATATAGTGGGAAGAAATTCTCATATATGGCTCATTGCTTTTGGCTAACAGAGAATCACTTATTTCATCGACATAAAAAATACTTTGTTAACACAAAGGAGAACCGCAAAGCACCTTAAAAAAATATTAGTAGTTACATTTTACTACAATTACACAATGTTCAGTTTTATTTCAACGGATTTAAAAGCTTGAAAAGATGTCATAATGTAGAGTTGATTGAACATCAAATTTGAAAGAAAAAAAAATCAATTTCTTTAAGCTACCATATCGGGAGTATAATTTACGATCACATAATCTTAACATCATGCATTTGTGATAATTTCATTGACACTTTACGTGATCTTGATAAATCCAAAGATAATTTGTAAGAACAACATGATTTGGTAGACATTGAATTAAGAGTGAGCTGCATCCACATATTCTTGAAGATGGTTCTTCTAGTTTGCCACCAGCTTACTTCATAATGTCAAAAAAGAAGAAATTGATGTTATGCAAAGTTTTAAAAAATATGAAAATACCAAAAGGTTATGCATATAATATTTTTTGGTGTATTCATGTTATAGAATGTAAGATTGTTTGCCTAAGAAGCCATGATTGGCATGTGCTTATTGAAGAAATACTACTATATGCTTTGAGGTTATGCTCTCCATTCGATGGAATTATGCATATTGTTGTGGAGATATCAAAATTTTTTAAGTGGATCTGTGCCAAAGTTATCAATCTAAATAATTTGGAGAAGTAACAGAATAATACTGCAAAAATATTATGTAAGATGAAAAGATCAATGCTCCCATCATTCTTCAGGATTACGGTTAATCTACTTATTCATTTGGTCATGGACGTAAAATTAGGCAGTCCAATTCATTATAGAAGGATGTATCCATTTGAGAGATAATCAATGAGTAATTGTTAATTTATGCTAATATTCTTCAAATTTATTTAAGCTTCATATTGGTTTTTATTACTGAAATATTTTTCTTAATATTAAAGTATTATATAATCAATAAAACACAACCTGAAGATTCTAAGAGGAGGGTTATATTGCTAAAAATGGGATATATTCATGTTCTAAATATCTACATGGGTCTCAATTTTTTAGAGAAGTACATTACATCAAATGAAGAGCAATTTATTTTAAGTTTTCAAGTGGTGGCAATCCATTGGGAAAGGTTACTTCGTTCACTTTGGATAATAAATCATTAGATCAAGCTCATAGATATGTCCTCCGATATTGTGATAATCTTGATTTGTTAGATAACATTTTAAATAAAAGGAGAGAGGAAAACATATGGTGATATACACATCTAATAATATATGGTGTGGAGAGTCTAATCAATGAAGGATTTCATGACTGGTTGCTTGACATAGTATGTTATATTATTTTCTTCCTTCAGTAAAGTGCATCATAAACTTCAAAAAAGGTTATACTAAAATATTCAACTTCACAAAAGAATTTTTCATTCCTTCTTAGGTTTTATGTTCAAGTGATAAGGTAATAACAGAAGAAATCAAAGCATTGGCTAAGGGTCCTAATAAAATTGCATATACATATAAAGGCCTTCTTATTATAATTTTCACACAAAAGAAAAGGACAAGAACAAAATAATTCAAAATTATGATGTAATTAATACAATAGATGGGGAATTTCAATTATTATGTTTAAATTAATGATATTATTGAAATTAATTACTCTAACATTATGATATTCTAGGTTGTATAATTCAAATGTGATTGGGCAAACACAAATTTAATGAAGTTAAAGCAATTTCAATTTGGTTACTCTTGTGAACTTCTCTAGGCATAATCATACATGTCATAAGCATTAAGTTGATCTTTTTATTTTTTCATCACTAGTGAGCTTGTATTCTATATACAAGATGCTAAAAACTTAAATTAAAATCTTTTTGTAAGAGTAAAACCTTGAGATGTATTTGATTGTAATATTTCCTGTTACTTGTAAATGTAAGTCCTTTACTTTCTGTTTTTTATTGTTTCTTCCATATATTTTATTATACTTTGTGCTAAATACTTTTTTTTGTAGGAAATTACAGGAGACACAATCTTTGCAGCCGAGAAAAAATGGTGATATAGAGGTAGATCAAATAGAGGTGGATTAAGTAGAGGAGAAAGTAGTAGGGCAACTGAAACCCCTTATACTCCAGTCCACCCAGATTTATAAGAAGAAATTGAGTGTGGCGGGACTCAATAGCCACCAGAACATTCTTATGCAGCCAAGCTCTTATATCAGATGAAGGGATATAGCTTACATGTATAATTTTGTAAATTTATAAAATTTTGTTTTACTACTCATACTTAATTTGTTTGTTTTTATCTATGAAGATGAGCAAGACATGCCTATCAGGCACAGGAGACATACAACATGTGCTGATATATAAAATATGCTGCTAGGTACACGAGTTCACATTCAGGTAAATGAAAAAAATATATTTCTTGCAATATCACTGAGTTTATTGTACTTAGATCATATATTGTTATTATCACAAGAAATCTTATTTTGGCTCTAATATCTTTCCCAAACTTGACAAATATGGGTATTGATCCCTTTAAGAGCAAAATGTTAGCAGAAGTTGAGGTATTCGTAATTTATAGAAAAGTATAATTTTCACTTATGTATTATTAACCATATTAATTTTATCAATTATAGTCTAAGTTTGACTTTCCTGAATATATACGCCATTATATTCTTCAATCCCCTTGTGTTATGTGGTTTATTCATAAAACCACTTTGAAAGTTGGGCACTAGGATAGCATACCAATTTAGAAAATTATGGAGACCATCCTAGCTGGAGTTGATCCAGTATAGTGATGCCAACTTATTACACAATGGTCAAACTACAGGACCACGTAAGTAATGAGATTAAGTTTACATATTATATATTTAGTACTATAAATGTTTGAATTTAACTTTATCAAGTATCATAAGAAAGAACTTACAAAATTTTGACAATCTTAAAAAGCAAACTTATCCTCACATGATGGGTCATATGAGCTCAATTTGAAGATACCAATTTAAACTTGATAATTTTAATAAATAAACACTTCATTTTCCTACTAAAATTATTTTTATAATTTCTCTTGTTGCCTATTAAGGACATGTTGCAATTATGAAAAATTAATATGATATAATAAAGATGACACCTAGTCATCTGAGGAATGCCATGAAATTATGAGAATGTATAATGATTAAAAATTATTATTTATAATCACTTAATCACCAATTTTAACTAAATTAATTGTAATATAGATGAAAGCATATAATCTTCCAATTGAGGAAGGGCTCACACCTAAACATGGAAATATGGAAGTTAATACGAGAGTCTTCAGTATATTTATGGGACAAAAACATTTAAGCCAAGTTCAAACCGAAGGATCTGGTATCACACCAACCTCATACTTTACTCAAAGTACAACTGAAGCAGGTGGTGGTAGCAGTAGCAACTTTGGTCATATAGCAATTCTTAGAGAGGAAGTCAGCTCATTATGAGTTGTGATGGGATAATTTATATAACAATTCCAATTGAATCACCCACCCCAAGAGGCTCAAAAATGGAATGTGATAAATTAATTTAGAAATTTCATGTGAAGTATTTTATTTTTAGCATCTCATTATCTTCGTATTACTTACAGGGTCGTATTATTTACAGGGTGTCAAAGATAATTCATCTGATGTCTGACTTTCTATTGGAAACTTATGTTGGTTCTTGTGATGAACTCAAGTGGTTCTGGTGATGTTTTTACTTGTATGGATGTTTTATATTTTTGAAGCTTAAGTTGCTTGGGTTTTGAACTCAAGTGGTTCTTGTGATGTTTCTACTTATATAATTTTTTTTTATATTTTAGAATGTAAGTTTCTTTGGTTAGTATATGATTAACTTTGAAATATATCTTTTTTGGTTCAAAATGCAATCACGTTTATATTTCATTCCTTTATTTACAATTGCATTTAGTTCGTTATCTTACTTTATATATATTATCTCTTTGAATAAGAAGGATATGTTAATGCGCCTTTAAAGAGTTATGGATGCATTAGAGCTTTTTTTATTTGTATTGTGAACGTTTCATTTTATGTTTCAAAGTTTTTTTTTTTTTAAGGAGTAGTGAATTTAGTATCAATATTGAGTTATAGATAAAGAATTCGTATCAAGATTGCAGTCTACTTTGACTTATAGATTTAATGTTTGTTATGCATGAAGTTTATTTCTCAAATTGACTCTAAATCTTAGTAAAGTTTAGTAGACTATATCGGTGCCTTTGAAATATGAAATCAATTTGATGAATATATATACTAATAATAATTGTGATGAATTGACCTTTGCTAAGTTTCCATGTTGTTTTATTCCAGCACTTTTATAATAATTAATGTTTGTTAGGTTTTCATATTGTGATGAGCATGTACTTAAATGCTTGGTTTTTCTACTAATTAGACTTTTAACATCATGCTACTAATTTCTTAGAATGTACACGCTTATATGCTTTAAGACGTGGAAAACTAGTTAAGGTCAAATTAATAGTATGATGTTAAAAGTCCAACTAGCACCAATACCAACTATTTGAGAACATATTTATCACAAAATAGAAACCTAGAAAACATTATTTATTATAACAGTGATGAAATAAAATAACATATAAACCTAACAAAGGTCAAAAGTTCATTATAGTTATAATAATGATTTATCCAAATTTATTACATAAATTGTATCATCTCAGCTCGTAATGAGCTGACCTCCTCTATAAGACTTGTTATCTGACAAAAAATGCTACCACTACCATCACTAACTTTAGTTGCACTATGAGGAAAGTAATGGATTGGCGTGACACCAAACCCTTAGGTTTGAACTTAACTTGATGTTATGGGCCCATAACTAAATTGAAAACACTCTCATTAGCTTCCACATATCTATCTTTAGGCATGAGACCTTCCTTAGCAAGAAGATCGTATATTGTCCTCTACATCATAATTAATTTAGTTAAATTTGGTGATGAAGTGGTTATAAATAATTATTTGTAATCATTTTATGTACTCATCATTGTATAACATTCTCAGATAACTAGGTTACATATTTGTGCATCATATTAATTTTTTATAATTGCAACATGTCCTTAATATACTATAAAAGAAATTGTAATAATAATATTTTTAAGAAAATGAAATTTTTACTAATTAAAAGTAACACATTTGAATTAGTAACAATTCCTTCTATCTCCAAATTGAGCTCACACAACCCATCGTGTGAGGATAAGTTTCCTTTTTGGCATTGGCAAAATTTTTATCAGCCCTTTCATGTGATATATGATAAAATTAAATTCAAGCATTTATAGTACTCAATATATAATAAGCAAGCTTAATCTCAATACTTATTTAGTCATCTGGTTTTGATTAATGTGAAACAAGTTGGCATCACTGCACTTAATCAACTCTAGATGGAACAGTCTCCATAATTTTCTCAAAAGTATGTTGTCCTAGTTCTCAGTCATCAAAGTGGTTTTAAGATTATGCCACTTAACACTAAGGGATTTAAGAATTCAATGGCGTATATGGCTATAGAACTCAAACTTAGACTGTAATCCACAAATTCTTATGGTCAATGATACATATGTGAAAATTGAACTTTATTATGAATTACGCATACCTCAACTTCGGCCAAATCTTCTTCATGGAGGGATCCGTACCCTTATTTCTCTAGTCTGGGAAAGATGTTGGAGCCAAAATAAGACCTCTTGCAACAACACCAAGATATAATACCAGTAGATTAGACTTAGGGATATTGCAAGGAATGTTATTTTCATTTACCTCAATGTGAACTCTTACACCTAGTGGTATAGTTTCTACATAGACACATATTATATGCTCCTTGCATCTAAATAGCATGCCTTACTCATCTTCACAAATAAAAATAAACTGAATATGAATGAATAATATAACAAATTTTTAAAATTTTATAAAGTTGTATTTATAAGCCATATCCCCTTACCTAAGGTACGAGCTTAGCTATAAAAAAGTGTCATGGTGGCTGCTAATACCAACTGCACTAAATTTCTACTTATGAATCTAAGTGGGCTATAGTAGAAGGGGTTTAAGAGGCCTTACTACATTCTCATCTACTTAATCCACCTCTATATATCAACTTTTAGTTGACTGAAAAGACTGGTTCATAACATTTCCTGCAAAAAAAAAGAAGAAGAAAGTGTTTATTATAGAATATAATAAAATATTGGAAGAAAAAGTACAAAAAAATAAAGTGATGACTTACATTTACATTTAATGAGCAATATTACAATTAAATGCATCTCAAGATTTTACTCTTATATCTAAATTCCCATTCATATTTTTAGGATTTTGAATGTTCAATACAGGCTCAACTTATGATGAAAAAAATAAAAGGATCATCTTAAAGTTTAGGACTTGTATGAATATGCATTGAGAAGTTCACAAGAGTATAACCAAATTGAACTTGCTTTATCATCATTGAACTTGTGTTTGCCTAATCACATTTGAATTAAATAACCTTGAATATATTAGAGTGATTAGTTTCAAAAATGTTATTAGTTTCCCATAATAATTTAATTTCACAATCTCTATTGTACTAAGGACACCACAATTCTGATATTTTTTATTCTTGTTCAATTCTTTTAAGTGAAAATTATAGCCATTAATGAAAAGGCCCTTGTATTTAATTTATCTTCACCATTAGCCCATGTTATTATTTCTTTTAGATTACCATATCACTTGAACATAAAACCTAATAATGAATGAAAAAATCTTTTGTTAAGCTACATATTTTAATATAACCTTTTATGAAGTTTATGATATGTTTTATTAAAGACAAAAAATAGGACAGTGTACTATGTCACACAACCACTTATGAAATATTTCATTGATTAGACTCTCCACATCATATATTCTTAGATATATATGTCCCCATCTTTTTCTCCTCTCTCCATCTTTGAAACATTATTTATACAAATCAAGATTATCACAATTTTAGAGGACATGTCTATAAGTCCAATTCAATGATTTATCATCCAAAGTGAACAAATTAACATTTCTCAATGGAGTACCACAACAAGAAAACTTAAAAATAAATTCTCTTTATTTGCTGTTACAATCTTGTTTAAAATTTGAGACCCCTCTAGATATTTAGAACAGAAGCATATCCCTTCTTCAACAATATTACCCTCCTTTTAGAAACTTCAGGTTATTCTTTATTGGCTATATAATCTTTTAATACTAAGAAAAATATGTAAGTGAAAAAAAAATATTATGAAGCTTATTGGTATAAATTTGGATATGTTATAGATTTGGTCATTCTAATTGATTTGTTATAGTTTTATTATATTTTAAATAATGTACTAAATTATATCATATACATGATATAATAACTCCACGTGATACCCTACCGATCCACATAATTAACTGATTGTGAATCATAAAGAGTTGGAGATTGATTAAGAGTTATAAGTAATCAGAGCGACTGATTCATGTGATTCAAGAGGAGTTATAAAGAGTAAACTAATTGGGTGTTATAAGGGGAGGCTGATTGAGAGTCATAAGTGTAGGAGCAAGATACCCATAAGATATACTCATTGAATATCTGAATATTGATTCCAACACTGCTACGAAGATTATATTAATATTGTGGCTGACACTAATATTGTTTGATGTCATTAATACTATTTAACATTATTGATCATGATACTAATATTTTTACTAGTATTAATATTATTAACTTTTATTGATACTATAACTAATGATGTAATAGATTGGGATGTCATGAATTGTAGATTGATAAATTGATTTAAATAATCAATATAGACATTGATGAATATATTTTTTTATATGATTTATAACATATTAATCTATACGTTTTCATAAAAGGGAAAAGATCCTATAATATAAAATTCTAGACAAGACAAAAATATAATCACATTTTTTTCATTGTTCATTAAGAATATGTATTTAAATAGTTAAAATAAAAGACAAATGAATTCATCAAAATTTAGATCCTGGAGTATGACATACATGATCTCTTATATATTTACAAGTCATGCCACTCTCAAAAAATTATAAATATGCCCCTATTCTTCACATAAGGGGGAAGATAAAAAAAGGGTGGGGGGAGGGGAAGAGAGGATTTGGAGAGCTGTCTATGGAAACTTAGTGATGTTTATAAATGAAGAGGAAAAGGTTGATTTTTTCTCTAAAATGATTAAATTTGACATTTTATATTGATTTTTATTAACTTTAACCTTTCAGTAAATTTCAACATGGTAAAAATATAAATATGATATTTATATTACAGTTTAACATGGTTTTCCGACTATGCAATTCCAAGTTTCATGATTTTCTAGAATTTCAACCGTGAAATCAAACCTGAAATCCAAACTTTCAATTATATTATTTATCTATTCGGAAAAGGTTATTCTTGACAAGGGGTTGCATAGCTCTTCGGCGAATGAATTTTAAAGCTGCAATAAAAAATTAAATAAAATAAAAAAATCAAAAGACTTGAAAAAAAAAACTATCAAAACTTTGCTATTTTGTGGACAGTGCACTACCAAAAAGATGATTTTTTGTAGCAGATATTTGGGGCTGTTTTAATACCGCTGTAAAATCCCACTTTTTGCAGTGGTTTAAACCATATTATAAACCACCCGAAGGCTCAGCTTGCCCTAATTATTCGTATCGATCATGCATTCGCTCTAGTTGGATCAGAGTGCTTCACACGCTGCTTTCCCTAAATTCTTGCTCTTCTTCATTGTTGGCCTTCGATCAGAGGAGCAAATAGTTCGATCGAAGCCCTCGTTTACTCGCTCATCCGGCCGGTCGATCGCGAGCTACTTTTTCCTCTCCTTCGCCGGTGTGTATTTCATTCCTATTCTTGTTTACCTTTGTGGATTCATTCGTATTCTTGCCCTATTTTTTTCGTAGTGAGACCATGCTCTCTCATCTTGCCCTATTAGGATTTTGACTTGTCTAATTGGTGTCCTTTGAATGAGAATGATGAAAATTAGAGTTTGATGAGAGCCTTCTTCAATAAGCAAGGAACAAGGAATTGATTAATAGAAATTTATAAATACCAATCTTGTTTTCAATATAGGCAAATGACAATTAAACATGAATTAGATTTCCTTGACTGTTTGACTAACAAGTAGATGAGGCATAAATTGATGCATACATCCTTGATTTTGATTCATTCTTTTGTAATTAGCCGACTGTCCTAAAGCAATTGTTATCATATTTATGATATGGATCGAGGCATGTGTTTGAATTATAGAAATATTTTCTTTGTGAATCTAGAACACCGTTAAATTAAATGAGAGGCATGAATTAGTGTGTAATTTGGAAATTATAATAATAACATTTTAAACTACATGTATATTTTTTTATAAAGAAGTCAATGAGAAAAAAAATAATAATTTAAATTTACAATAAAAGAACTTAATATCAAAACAAAAATCTTTTTCTAAGATAATGCCACAAGCAATAAGCAATTCCTTAAATGCTACGCACAACTTCTCTTCATTACCGACACTAGTTAAAAGGGAGAGCGCAGACAAATGAATTTGTTGAATAATGATATATCAATTTGCATATTTCTTATTTTATGCAGCCTTAGAGAGAGATAGTACGTGCTAAATATTTATTAGTACTAATCAGATGAAATAAAAATATAAACAAGATAATTATTGAAACCATCAAAAAATTTACCCAAAGTTGATACTATATAAAAATCTCATTATCATTAAAGATTGGGTGATTGTGTATAAGTTTATTATACTTCTATAGGATTGCTCTAAGTTTGTCGTCATTAAGAATATGATAATCTAAATGACTTGAATTAATTATTCATATGCATAAAGACTAATGATCATTTATATTGCGATTTCTAATTTTATAGATATCTAAGATTTGAAAAGCGAGTTTTATATTTTAATCTCTATTGTGACAACAATAACACCATTTAGCATAACCTTAGAAAAATTAGAGCGCGCATATCGTAGCTTCTTCTATCATATTTTTATTTCCTTGCATAGACATTTTCAATGTATAAAAATGACGTGATTATGAGCATATAATTTTTTATTTCAATTAATTTTCGCTTACTGTATTTTGAAAACTCAAGTACTCCGAAGTACTTGCTTTCTTTTACTTCCTATTGTAACAGTATCCTATTGTAACAGTAGAGTATTAATGGTGGTCACTAGCTAACCTGCCATCCTTTCAGTAACACTCCAAAGCTTGTCACCACCTTTATTCAAAACAAAAATGAAAGAGAGATAGTACATACTAAAAAGGCTTTTAGTTTTTCGAAGAAAGACACTTTTCTATTGAGAACCATATAGACCATCAAGGCATAGAACATGAAATTGTTAGGTAATATTTTTAGAATTGCATTTAATCTTTGTTCTCCTTCATCTAGTTGGGTAATATTTTTTTCCCAGAAACTGTTGGGAATTTATTTTCTCAGTTGTGATGGATAAGACTTGGATATCAAAACCTAAATGGAGTAGTGATTATGTTAAAGGTATTGAGAATTTTTTAGAATTTACAATTCTAAGTCAAAGTTCGGCACAAAAAATTTTATGTCCATGCAAATTATACATTAATAAATATTTTCATTATGTAAAAGTTGTCAAGTTGTATTTACTCTTTAAAAGATTTTTTCCTGAATACGTTGTTTGGAATAGACATTGTGAGGAACATGCTTTTATAGCTAAGTAGTAACAAGATTAGAAATAATTAGTGATATTTGCAATGTTAATGAAGTACAAATTCAAGAAGAGCAACCAAGACCAAATGATATAGAAGGAATTTTAAGGGACACATTCTACACATACAATGTCAATTTAGATATTAAACATAATAAAACTAACATTTTTTTTCAGTTTTATATTATTAACCATATCACATTTTCAACTGCATGCAGTCTAAATTTGAGTTTCCCAGTCATAGATGTCATTGGATTCTTCAATCCCTTGGTTTTAAATTGTGTGATTATAAAACCACTTTAAAGGCTAAGCATTGGGATAGTAGACAAATTGAGGAAATTATGGAGACTGTTCTAGTTGGAGTTGATCAAATGCAATGGTGTCAACTTGCTAACTAAGGGTCAAAGCCAAAGGACCATGTAAATATTAAGATTAAGCTTTTTTGTTAAAATATTTTAAAAGTGATAATTTAACATTATTGTGTATCACAGAAAAGGGCTGCCAAAAATTTTGCGAATGTCAAAAAACAAACTTGTCCTCACACAATGGGTCCTGTGAGCTCAGTTTGGAGATAGAAGGAAACTGTATGAATTAAAATGTTTAATTATAACAACTAAATGCTTCATTTAAAAAATTACATTTTTATTATAATTTCTTTGTATTCTATTAAGGAATGATTGCAAATATGGAAAATTAATAGGATGCATAAAGATGGAACCTATTAATCTAAAGATGTTATGCAACGATGGGTACTTATAAATAGTGATTATAAATTATTTTTTGTAATTAGTTCTTCAATAGATTTAATTTAATGTAATTATAATGTAAACACAAGCATGTAATCTTCTTGCTGAGGAAGGGTTGACACCTAAGAGAGAAACATTGGAGCTAATGAGATAGTCTTTAGCATAATAATGGGATTAGAACATTCAGGTTGAGTTAGTACACCAAATACTTTCTTCAAAGTACAAATGAAGCAGGTGGTGGTAGCGGTAGTAACTTTGGTCAAATAGCAAGTCTACTAGAGGAGTTCAGTACATTTCGTGATTAGATGAGACAATTTGTACAATAATTTCAAATGAATCAACCACCACATGGAGGATCTGAAGGTATCAATGGAATATCAATGTTGGCTTTGAATAAACTGAGTACAATTCTTCTATTCCCTTTCTTTTCTCTAATCTGTTTTGAAAATTCGGTAATCTATTGGTTTCTACTTGTTTACTGATTTTTGTTTCTTATTTTTCTTCTTCTTTATATAACTCTTGCTAATTATCTCTGATGTAATATTAATTTATCTTATAAAATGGGTTATGCCCCAAAATTTCTCAAAAAAAAAAATCAATTAATATTTACTTCCTTTATAGTAATTAATCAGCAAAAAGATGAGCTAAATTAATTTGAATTAATACTCAATAAATACCAAACCAATGATAAATTCCAATACTGCACAACAACAGTACTTTAGACTGTTGGAAAGAAAAAAAAAAGACTCTTTATCAGCAATCTCATTTCACTTTATGACTTCTTCTTCCATCCTTAGCTCCTCACTGCAATTTTTCAAACACTTCTTCGAACATCACATAGTTGGGAATCAATGTGAATGCGCACAGCTCTAAGAAAGCTAATTTTATCATCATCATAACAAGGAGAAGATTAATCACATAGGAAAACAAGCTGTTCTTCAAAAGTCATACAGATAGCATATCCCAATTAGCCTCTACAATCTAACAGACATAAAACACAAAACAAATCCCCAATATTTAGCACCAAGAAGAAAGACCAAGAAATGCCTGATAGTAAGAAATTAAAACTGCTGCAAAAATATTAGTGGCGGGTAAAATCGCAAAAAAGTTAAAATTTGTGCTATGAAAGCCCTATCTTTTGGAAGTGGTGGGGGCATAGACTCCGACGCTATATTGATGAAGAGGTAGACAAGTCGGATTTGCGAAGCTTTCACAAACGGTAGTGGTGTCACTTCGACATCAACTCGACGGTGAGGGAGTTAGATGGATCCGTGATGGAGGAGGAAAGGAAGAGGAGTTGAGCGGGAACTGAATCGTATAATATTGCGAACACTATAGAAAAATAAACCATTACCTTCGAATTTCTTCGTCGAAACTGGGTGAAATTTTGATAGTAATGAGGTTTTTGGCGGCATTTCGATAGATTCTTTTCAGTGGTACAAACTATGTAGCAAACTAAAACCAACTGTTTATTCAGCTGACATTTATTTCTAGCAGTTATAGCCATCGAAAATTAAAAAATTATTGAAAAAATGAAGTCGCTTGGGTGCCTCATGTGATCGCCAGCCCCATACTACACTCATGCACGACTATTCTCCTACGCTGCCCGCTGCACGCCTGAGGTCGCCTGCCCACTCTCCCTATTGCCTGTCGCATTGCCCAGCCGCCTGCGTTGCTCGCCTATCGTAGGATTCAAACTAAATCCAAAAAAAAAATTCAAAGACTCTAACTAGTTTGCTGGAAAGGCAAATACGTTAAAATTTTCACTCTTTCTTATTTAAAATATAATTATTAAAAATCACTAAAAAAAGCGACCAGAAAATCCTGTAGAATAAAATTTGCTGGAAGCCGCTAAAAAATCTACCAAAAATTTAATAAAAAATTTCATCGTACTCCCTCGAAAATCTGTTAGAAAACCGCTGAAAAATGTTCCACTCGTAACTGACGATTTTCTTGTAATGGAAATTACGGCTTGTGTTTCTTGGACTGATTTTAATGGCAGTTTTTTACTATTTAAAACTGGTGCTATTAGTGGTGGTAAAAAGCCGATGTTAATAATGGGGGCTTATAAACTGGTACGGAAAGAGCCCTTTTGTGATAGTTTTCAAACCACTACAAAGAAATGATGCGAAATTATATAGTTTTTGGTGGTGTAAATTTTATCAAACAAATGCTTTAATATTTTCTTCAAAATTTATGATTTAATCATTTGGTACATCTTTCTTGCAACATTTTAAAGCAATTTTTTAGTACAAAAATTTCTAGTTCAACAAATATTTGAACTAAAAAGTTTCTTTAAAAAGTAATAAGAAAGATGAGTCAAATGAAGCCTAAATGAATATGATATTCATTGTTGAACTTAACCGAATGTTAGGATATGATGTAGCATTAGTAATTATTTCATTATGATTATTTTCATTTTTCAAAATGAGAAAATAATTAGAAGATCAAAGACTCAAAGAAAACTACTATTTAAAGAACTTTGGTTCAACCACGCAAGTTCAATGAGAAGATCAAAGGTTCAGGCTAACTAGCGGCTCATGCAGGCGGGCGCTTTGGAGCGAGCCAAAAGCAGTCCTGCCGGGCAGAACGGCTCACTTGGGCAGGCATTTGGGAGAGGGCCACGGGCGGGCCTGTAGGGCTGAGCGGCGACGGGCAACTTGTGCAGGTGGATGCCATGGGCTACCAGCTTGTTGTAATTTTTTTTATTATTCCTGTGGAAATTATCCACCATACAATTTTTTTGTGGCAAATTACCCCAGAAAGTTTTATCGATGAATTTTTTTTGCCAGAATTTTTTCTGACGGTCGTTTTACTGGAGGAAAACATTTTTGCCTAAAATTTGTCAGAAAACTATAAAATCCACAAGAAAATGAATAATTTTCCGCAAAGAAATCCGTCCGTAATCGTGATTTTCACTAAAGGACAAAATACGCCGATAACATGAAAATTTCGATGAAAAGAGAACATTTCCGTCAAATTTCTGACGGATTTTCATAAGACGATAATTCGTGCGTCGGAAAAAATATTCCGATGTAAATAATATGCCGGAAACCTTTCTAGCGTACTTTTCGACGTAGAATCGGCGGAAAAGTGAGTGGTAATTACATCGCTTTATATTTGCTTATTCCAGTGATAAATACGCCAGAATTATCCACATAAAAATTCGTCATAATTCCGTCGGAACAAATGTTGCTACATACATCGAAAACCAAACGGTAGAGACAACCAGCGTAGTATGCACCAAAAATATCGTGGTAAAAAAGACGTTAGATATCAATACAAAATTCATTGTATCGTCATTTTCGACGGATTATCGGTGTTTTATCCAATGGAAACCTGCAGTAAAAAAAAATTACCTTCTAAGGCAGCAATCAGATTTCAACACCTGCAGACAATTACAAATATTCAAGAATAACTACTCAACAGCATAGATTTCCACAGCACAGATTTCAACAACTTCACCAAATACTCAAAAATTGCCAAATATTAAAAAACATTCTAAAACATAAACATAAATATTACAAAATATTAAAAAACATCACCAAATAAATTATTCATTAACATCAACAAATATTCATAAAATTCATCAAATATTTAGAAATTGATAAAATTTCATATGAAATTGAAAAAACTAAGCAACTACTCTACATTTGTCGACTCATCATCTACTGGAGCTACCTCTTTTCAACTCAACTAGTCCCTCTTTTTTTGCATTTCATCCAACAACTGATTGTATTGCTCATGCATCTGCATTTGTATCTGTGCTTACAACTGCACCTGCCAATCACTTTATGATTTCCTTGTTCTAACTCTGCTTGAAGGGCAGTTATTTGTTAATTATATAAGAACTTTTGTGAACTTGCTGCGCAGCTAGATCCACTAGAGGTCATCCCCTCGTATACCTGGGCTTGCGATCCTAAAACATAAATCTGTCATGTTGCACTCCTATGGCTTCCAACCAAATGCAATACTCAAAATACTCTACAGAGCCGCCAAAAGAACCCTCACCTGCTACAACTTGACTTTCAAGAAGCTGTGTATACTCCTCATGCGAAAGTTAATAAAAAATTAAGTAATTTATTTAGACATAAAATAAAAATTATTAAACACATATACTTACATGGGCTTTTCTTGCTTGCTCTTCAACCCATTATTGATCCTCCTGTCGCTTATGTGTGTGACTATGTAATTCCACAGGAGTTGATTCTCTGCCAAGCATCTCTTTCTAAAATAGAATTCTATTAAAAATTCTCTTAAAGAAAATTAAAAAAAAAATTAAATTAAATTCCTTACCAAACATCGCATGTGCTCAGTTTGTGGAACTGATCCCTCAATATGAAGGGAACTACCCATACCCCTAACATTAGAAGCTCTATTTTCATGATTTTGATCCCTCCTATTATACTCTACATTGCCCCAAGCAGTGTTCAGCTCAGCCCATATAGTCTCTCCAATCCATAATGGCCGCTCGCCAGTCTTTCTAATGTCTGTAACATGTCACGCATCTGAGTTGACCCACGCTTCTAAAAATTCTTTCTAATTTTATCATTGTTCTATCCGCCAATTAAAATCTCTCTACATTTAAAAATATACAATATATAATATATATATTTATTAGTTTAAGTAAAAAATATTATACCATTTATTTAAACATAACATAAAAAATATTACACAAATACCTCAAACTCTTTAAATCACATTTTTCAAAATTCTTTCAAGATTTTCTTCCAGGAAATATAAGGAGCGTCATACCTGCTTCGTATTATATTTCATATTTTATGTGTCAGATGTTTTGACGGGTAGAAACTACAAAAAATATGTTAGGTAAGAAAAGCACGTACGTGTCATCATTAGGTGTAATCAACATTCGACCATCTGTCGCTTGCTCTGATGTAGCTGGGGTTGAAGGTCCACCTGTAGCGGGCTGAGGGGGTGGTGGGGGATAGTATAGCAACATATATGGTTGATATGGATAAGGAGGGGCACCATAAGGTGGGGGTAGGTAGTAATGGCAGAAGGGGTACTCTGCGTGGGGTCTGGTGAAGAAAATCGAAGGTCTAGTGAAGGAAATCGGGGGTCATATGAGTAGAACTACAGTCTAGTAGCTCTAGGAGTTGGTAAAGGTGTGGTAGGCTGACTATGAGTGGTAGGATGACTATGAGTGACAAGATGAGATGAAGTGGTCCCCTCAGTACATACAAGCCCAGATGGTGCAGCTGTAGTGATCTTCTTAGTGTGCCTATTAAAAATATTTTTGATCAATCCTCTATTAGGCTTACCTGAAGCCATTTGCACAGAAAAAATAAGAAATATTATAAATATGAATTATAACAAAAATTTAATATAAAATAATGCAGCAATTAAATAAATAACGTGTAGTAACAATAAAATTAAAGTATTAAAAAATTACTATATGTTAACTGGTCATTTATTGATCCACTTTTATATGATCATACATTTCCAACACTATTATATTCCCCATGACTTTTCTCTATGTTTAAATCTACTTCATTTAACTGCAACTTGCTACCATTAATTCAAATTTGTTCATCCATATCGATAGGAAGATTTTTTAAATTTGACAGAAACTCTTCTTGATGTGCTTATGATATTGAAGTTGTTTTCTCAATTACTCTCGTTGATTTTGTCAGCATACCTACAAGGCAATCCTGTTTGCCTCATAATCTGCTTGGATAGTTAGTATAATAGACTTGGCTTGTCTGACTAGTAATGATGAATGGGTCAAACTTTACATATCTCTTACCCCACTTTAATTCTATTATACCGTAAATCAGATGTGCTTTTGTGCCTCTATTTTGTACTTGATCAAACCATTCAAAATTGAATAGATACATAATAATCCCGTGATCGGGATATTCCACCTCTAATATTTTTTTTGTAAAATCCCGTAGTACTCAGAATCATCCCATGCATGGGTGTTCCCTCTTACACATACACAAAATTTTTTCTTCATACCTTCACACCAATTTTTTGTTTCGAATTTATAGCCATTAATAAAAAATATTTGATAAAATCTTAACTAATCTATTTGGTCTCCAAGCTAGGTCAAGTAGCCCTTGATACTGTGAATCACTGTCTTCACTTTGAACCTTTTAATGAAAAAGATTATATTATTAGCATATTTATTGCATGTTATGCTAACAAATTAAGATAAATTATTCAAAATGAATAGTCGAGAAATATACCATATTTTTAAACCAAGTAGTAAATTCTTTTTCCAATATCTTTTAGACTTTTCCTGGTTCTGATGTACTTAAACCATCAATAAACCTCCTATAAATTTTATGATTTAGAACAAAGTTATGACTAATAAATATATGAATAAACTAACTCATACTTACTCGACATACAACTCAACTTCATCATAATTAAACAAGATATATAATGTGACAACTCTCATCTCTTTATCAGTCAAATAGCATACGGTGCTAATGCCTACATGTTCACCACTTCCACTGAATATAGATATATTAGAGGATTTATCCACATGTTAAGGTGTCGTATTTTTACTTAATTATGACATTGTTTCAAAGTAATATGCTTCAGAGATAGAACCTTTGAGATGTGTTTTATTCTTAGAAGTCTTCTTAAGTTTATTTAAATATCTCTCAAAAGGATACATCCACTGATATTGAACAGGTCCACCGACTATAACCTCAAATGGTAAATCCACTCGTAGATGTTCCATAGAGTCAAAAAATGCTGGAGGAAATATTTCTCAAGTTGACACAGAATGAAAGGAATTTGCTTCTCCATAAGAATCAAGTTATCTATGTTTAGTTTAGAAGAGTATAGATCTTACAAGAAGACACTTAGCTTGATCAATGACTTTAAATTTGATCTTGCAGATAACTAAAAGCAGTTGGTAGTAAACATTGCATGAAGATATGACAATCACGACTTTTCAGTCCAAATAACTCACTGATCTTATGTCAACACACCTACTTAGATTGAAAGAATATTCATCAGGTACCCGTATGGTCTTTACCAATTCACAAATTGCTCATATTTTCTCTAAAGTTAATGTGAATGAAGCTTTTGATTTCAGAAGTTTTTCACCTTCACCATCCTTTAATTCTAATGTTTCCCTCCTACAAATCTCCTTTAAGTCTATCATTACTTTTATATTATCTTTAGATTTATCTTTAATGTTCATGATTGTATTGAAAATATTATTAAAAATATTTTTCTCTATATGCATGATATCCAAATTATGTCTAATCAGGTTTGCTCTCCAATATGGTAATGACCAAAAAATATTTTTCTTGATCCAATTATGGTTGATACCATATCCTGGAAATTTATACTCAACTAATATTGGAAAATCCGTTATTGTGGGCATGAACCTTACTCTTTAAATTTTTTTTAACTATTTAATATTGGAGGAGGTTGTAATATCACCATTTTATTTTTAGTAAATGCAACATTTTTTCGTCTAAAAGGATGACTTGGATTTAAAAATATTCGATAACAATCGAATCAAGTGTTTTTCCTTTCATATTTTAAAGTGAATGATTTTATATGTTTCATACAATATGGATAAGCTAACTTACCAGAAGTGTTCCAACCCGAGAGCATATCATACACAAAAAAGTCACCAATTGTCCAAAGTAATGCTGCTCTCATTATGAAGTTTTATTTGGTGGACATTTCATATGTACTTAATTACTCTCTCTTCCCATAATAAACTTAAATCATCAATTAACGATTGTAATAATACATCAATCTTTATTTTTGAATTATATGGCTCTAAAATAATAGGTGTAAGAAACATATGAGTAGGCGTATACAATTCCGGAGGAAGATTATAAGGGGTGGGTATCACGGACAATCATGAGTAAGGTGAAGCAACCTAACCGAACGGAGTAAAACTATTTGCGCATAAACCTAATCTTATATTTTTTTGGTTATGCCCCAAATGTGGAATGTGTATGATCAAAGTGTCTCCAAGCCTCTACTTCTGATAGATGTGTAAAAACACCATCTTATAAAATATGATCATTATGTCATCTCATATGTGTAACAAATCTCATAGATGCATATAACCGTTGTAGTTTAAGAATTAATAGTAAGTAAAATATTTTACTAACAAGTGCTTCCTTCAGCTTTCTTTTTATTTTAGACTTTGGTTTAAATCTTAGTGCATTATAATGATGACATGCAATATCAGATAAATCATTTTTAAATTATAACATGCATCTATTGACACAACAATCTATCTTTGTGTATGTCAAACTAAGTTTAGAAACAAACTTCTTTGTTCGATATAAATCTATAGGAATTATATTATCTGTCGGGTTTGTTTCTTTAAGCAGCTCAATGAATTGATTAAAATATTCATGAGCAACATTATATTATGTCTTGATGCTTAATATCTTCACAACAATAAATAATTTTGAGTGAGTGGTGCACCCCTTCAATATTGGTTATTGAATAGCATGCAATAAATCATAAAAATTTTATGCATCCTTATTTGATAACTCTTTTGTATATTATTCAAATTGCATTTCAGTTGCATCATAAACTAATTCTTCAAGATTTGGTCGGATAATTTCATCCTCAACTATATTACTATTTGTAAATGAACCGCATCGAGAATTAAAATGAAGCTCGTACTTACTATGAGAAGTCCAATACTAATATTGTGGCATGAACACTCTGTAATACAGATCAACAATTACATCATCTGGCCTTAGGTGTATTTAATTTTTATGTTTAGAATATGGACATAAAAAATATTCCATCTAATATGAAGCTGAGTAGTTATTTTGTTGTCTGAATGAAAATGTTCACCCCATTACTGAATTTATTTGTTAATGTCTTTCATCATTACACCAATCGGTTATACATCCAACTTCTTTAATTTCTAATAGTCAAAACATAACCTACATATAATATGGAGCAATTATATATTGTTTGAAAATCTTATAAAGAGAAACAGATAAATTTTAATGTGCCTTTTATCTATTTTCTAATGATATTTCCAACAACAATAAGAACAACAATATCAAACATTTGTCCCACTACATAGGGTCGGCTATATGAATACTTAGCAAATTGACTACGATCCTTCCGACTTTCATCGCCTGTCTACTCTTCTTTTAACCACAATCGCTTAATTATGTTATTCATATAATTATCGCCGTTTTATGAGCCCAAATCATCTAAGGCGACTCTCTCTAATTTTATCTTCTAATGGAGTTACTCCAATCTTATCACGTATATGCTCATTTCGAAACTTATATATAAGGGTAAAACTACTCATTCACCTGAGTATCCTCATCTCTACAACACTATGAATAATAATCTAAGATATCTAAAACATGTACTCCTATTAACGAATTATTAGCCCAGAGTCATAATTCCCTCACTAGGTCTAGTACTTCAACTCTCTCTAGTCGTATCAACATGAGTAATATCATTAGCAAAAAGCATACACCAAGGTACACTACGGGAAAACACGCAAATACCGGCGGAAATTTTTGGACGGTAATAAACGGCGTACTCACCGACGGATTTGTTCGACGTAAGGCTTGCGTCAACATTACCGGCAGAACAGACGTTGGAAAGTCACCGACGCCGTGTGCGCCGGAAAACATGACGGTATAGGGATGCCTGAACCATTTCCGTCGCATGTTACGGCGGAATTATTCCGGCGTACGGTTCCGGCGGATAGTACGCCGTCTTATTTAAACTCAACGAAAAAAAAACGACGGATTATACGTTGGAAATTATACCGACGGCAATATTAAAATTACCGGCGGACCTTCAGCCGGTAGAAGCCCTATTTCGCGAACCCGAACCCCTCTGGCCGTCATTCTTTTCCTTTCTTTCTCTCACTTCCATTGCTTCGCTCGTCGCCCTCTGTCGCCGTTCGTCGCTCGGCTGCAAGCACAGGTTCAAGCTCAGCTGCAAGCACAGGTTCAAACAAGTATTCAGCAACACAATCAGTTGTTGGATGAAATGCGCAAGATGAGGGAGCAGCTGAGTGGAAAAGAGGTAGCTCCACCTGAGGAGGAGTCCACGGAGTCAGAGTAGTTTAATTTAGTTTATATGAACTTGTTTATTTCTGTGAACATGTTTTATTGAACAGTTTCTTTTAATGTGATGTGTTTAGTTCATTGTTAGTACTGAACTGTTTCTTTTAATGTTATAAACTGTTGTGAAACTGTTGTGAAACTGTGGTGGAATTGTTATTTGTATTTGTTTGCAGGTGTGGAAATTTGATTGTTGTCTGAGAAGGAATTTTTTTTTGTCAATGCTACAGGTTTCCGGCGGATTTTGCGCTGGAAGTGCGCCGGAAACGACGATACAACGAATTGTATCGTGTGTTCTGGCGCCTTTGTTCGGACAGACAGAAACAACCGCGTCACGTACCGGGCATCGTCCCGCCGGTATTACGCGTATACTTTTGCGTCGCAAAGAGAGTTCGTGGGTTTCCTCATGCACTTTGCGGCAGCATATTCGTCGGTATGGCGGGCATAATGCGACGATAATTCCGGCAGCAGCACCGGAATTAAGACGTTTTGCAACGTCAGAAACCTATCCGTTTTTTCGCCGTATGCGTACGGATCATGCGCGCGGAGAAATTTCCGACGTAAATTTGCGCCGCGAAATAATTTATCGACGCGGCTGAAACCGGCGTATGGACAAATCCCCCCCCGCACCCGAAATGTCCCGACGAAAAAAAATCAAAAAAATTTTCATTATTCCATCGGATTATTATGTTTACCGGCAGATTTTTGTCCGCCGGTATTAACGGGTTTTCTTGTAGTGGTACATCCTCTTGAAAATGTCTAATAAAAAGATACATGAAAAAATAAAATCTTACAGTGGACGAAGTTCGGTGGACTTTAGGCGACAAACATTCGGCAAAAACTAGGATCGAACATCCGTTGGATGAAGGGTCGGTCCCGGCAGTGGCGACGTTAAGTTGAGGCGATGGAGGTGACCTGAAAGAAGAATACACTAAGGCATAATCTCTTCACCATTTTAAGCACATTTCTACTAAGAAAATCAACCAAAAAATAAAAAAACTTACAGTGGAATTTCATCAAAACTCCGACATTTTACCGGCGATAGAGGCGGTGAGCGTCGGCACCGTCCGTGGAAGTCCGGACGGTCTCGCAGCGGCGAGGATTGGTGGGGGCGATTTTGGGGCAACGGAGGCGAGCGAGCAGACCTAAATTGAAACGACGAAATGAAATAATTAGCAAGACGGGCTTGGGAGAGAAATAACGCTTCACGATAATTTGGCGTCGAATCCGCCGGACGCATTTCCTTCGATTTTTAGGACGGTAATATTTCGTTGTGTTTAAAATGACAGGCATCCTATCCGTCGGTAAATACACCAAGAATTTATGGCGTAAAATGCACCGCATTATATAATTTGCTTTCAGATTACAACGTATATACCGGCGGAATTGGTTTCAGAACATTACCGGCTTCATTTTCGCAGATAATTTTGCCGTAATAGTATCGTCGCATAGAACGCCAGTAAAAACTACGTAATTTATGGCGGATATAAATATATCAGAAGCTTTGAAGGTAATCGTGCGTTATCCTGTAGTGTTTCATGTAGTGGGTTCTCTCAGGACGATGATGATCAAATCCAACTATTCATATTCAAACACATGGATGGCCTACATGGCAACTATGGGATGTTTAAATTCAAGCTGCATAAAAGGTTCCCTATGCCAACAATTTGCCTAGATGGCCTTGAAACTTCTCCACCCTAAATTTTTTTTAGAAGACCATTTAAGGTATCAAAGGAATATGAAGGTTGGCTTTGGATAAACTGAGTCCAATACTTCTGTTCCCTTTCTCTTCTCTAATTTGTTTTAAAAATTCGGTAATATGTTGGTTTCTGCTTGTTTATTGATTTCTGTTTCTTATCTTTCTGGTCTTCTTTATATAACTCTTGCTGGTTATCTCTGATGTAATCTTAATTTGTCTTATAAAATGAGTTATGCCCCAAAATTTCCCCACCAAAAAAAATCAATTAATATTTGCTTTCTTTATAGTAATTAATCAGCAAAAGAGGAGCTAAATTAATATTAATTAATACTCAATAAATACAAACCAATGATAAATTCCAATACTGCCAACAAACCGTACTTTAGACTGTTGGAAAGAAAAAAAAAAAGACTCTTTATCACAATCTCATTTCCTTTTATGACTTCTTCTTCCATCCTTAGCTTTCTCACTTCATTTTTCAAACACTTCTTCGAACATCACATAGTTGGGAATCAATGTGAATGCGCACAGTCTAAAGAAAGCTAATTTTTATCATCATCATAAACAAGGAGAAGATTAATCACTAGAAAAACAGCTGTTCTTCAAAAGTCATACGATGCATATCTCCAAATTAGACTGTACAATCTACAGACATAAAACAACAACAATCCCAATATTTAGCACCAAGAAGAAAATCAAGAAATGCTTATAATAAGAAATTAAATCAAGTACCCCTATCCTCTTTCATGCATGAATAACCATGTGCAGATCGCAGAGAGTGGCAAATTTATGAGTTAAACCTAAATTTGCCAAGCAACGCAAAATACAAAGATCTAATCAAGCAATCACCGAACACTTCCATGGAGAAATTGCTAACACATTAAGTCCAAGATCTTAGAGAGATTACACAGTCCATATTCAACTCACCATCACTATTTCTTCTGCTGGCAATTTAAATGAATTATGCCTAATAATATTTAATTTTATCATAGAACCCTACTCTAAAACCAATGAGAAAGATCATAAGTGCATTTATAAATACAGCCACTGAAAAAAACTCCGACATGGCGCACGCCGATTTTAGTTTCACGGCTGTCAAAACCTAACACGTCGATCCTCAGCCTCCCAGCTTATAATACAGATAAACATAAAATAAAAAAATAAATAGAAATAAAAATAAAATAAAAACGCTTATTAATGCAGATCTAGTATGAACAACGAGAGAAAAAGGATCTCGATCCTTGGTACTTGAATCAACAGGGAAGAATAATTAAACCATTGTAATTATAAAGAGGTCATGAAAGATAAAACTGGGTTTCTTATATCGATCATGCCTGGAAAGCATGGAGGAATAAGGGAGTCGCGGGAGCCACCGGAAAACGGCGCCTTGTTGCGGAAAAGAAGCTGGAAAACTAACGTCGACGTGAAGACTGAGATCAAGTCGAGCATCACAGTCCTAGTTCTGCGAAGCAACATAAGCTCTTCCTTATAACACACCATCACAATGGAAGATCGTGTCTCCCACCTCGCCATCTCCTCTCCTCCTAAAAATTCATCTATGAAGAACAACACAGTACGTGGACTTAGTTCGAACTGAATTTCCTTCAACATGAAATTATTATAAGAAGAGATGCGCTAAAGAGAGTCACCATTCGATCCGATCTCACGTAGAAAAGATATTCAACGTACAGTAACTTGATGGCTGGAATAAAACACTTGTGGGCCAGGTTTACGAAGGGAGGGGTATATATGGTAAAGCATTTGAAATGTACTGGTGTGGTGGACCTGTGATGAACATAATGTGCTCATTCTCGCAGTCTCGGCAAATAAAACTTGCACTTCAGTTGCACTTTTGTTCGGGCCATAGTTATTAGTCGACATTTTTGATTACTCTGTTGGTGCTAAACTAAAAAATCGAGCCTGTTTTTTTGTCCAACTCCTTCCGAACATAATGCGCTGTTAGAATACTTATTAGTCTTAAATTTTCTTTTTTTTTAGGAAAATTTGGGCTTCGCCCTTTCTATTGAATCAGCAAAAAGTTACAAGAGTGAGAAGCAGTAAACTATACCAAAAGAAAAATATTCCTGAACAAAATAAAAAACTCAACAGCAAGCAGCAAATCCAAGCTGCACACAATGAAAGAAAAACAGTATTGAACTGGCTAAAGAAGACAGCACACGAGAACCAACTCCCAAGCCAAAAAAGACTGGACTCGAAATAAAAGAGATGTCCAATAACCCTGGTTGCCCGAAGACCGTCCAAGGGGCCTGCATAGGAGCGTCATCATCGTCCAGTCTAGGCGCAGGCTAGCTGAAGACGAAGGGACAGGGAGCGAGTAAACCTCGCCTCCAGCACGTTAGAAATAACTCCAAGCAATTCTGTGTGATTTTTCCATTTCAAAATCAGAACAGATTTCTTTTGATGCCTTAGCAAAACAGTGGACTTGCATTGATGGATCCCACACAATCTTCTATTGTTCTTTTTTCCAAATATAATAAATTTATCACAAACAGCACCTTGTAAGCTTTTAGAACTTCATGTTTTTCAGAAAAACAAACACAGTTATCCAGTCAAAAAACTGCATGATAGAAGGTCTAAAAAGGAAAGATTTCCCTCCCAGGCGAAAATGCTTTAAGTATGTCAAAGGAAAATGGGCATCAAAAAACAGTATGGTGAATCACAGATCTCATGAGTATAACATAAATTCACCGAGGGGGACATGAATATGTCTAGAGAGAAGAAAGCAGCAGCAGTCTTTAACCTCCAACTAAGGCTAGCCAAACAAAACAGTGTGTTTAAGAATGTGTCTTCTATGCCATATCATATCAACCACGGACAAGTCGACAATCATCAAATAAAATTCATCAATAAAAGACTTGAATCTAATTTTGCTACTATCATTCCATAGCAAGCAAATACCAGAGCCAACACAAATCTGTATCCCATCAAAACCCAGCTACAGCGATTTGTGGGATTTTATCATAAAGATCCAAGAGTCCTCAGAATAAGCTCATAAAGTTTGATATCAGGATAATCTCTGGGGGAATCAACAACTAAATAATCCCTAAAGTCGAATTATGACACCAGTGATCCCACTTCAGAGAAATCGGGGAATTTTGAGTAATAATAAATTAACCAATGTTTAGTAATTGCCGCAGTTTTAGTAATGGATTTCCAGAGTTTAGAAGCGCGATACCAGAGGCGGCTTCCATGGGATCTAATATTTTGGTAAGTACAAGAGGAAAGTGGGGAGATCCATTGTCATCCTGTAAATAACAGAACAGTGGTAAGCAAACTGCAAGGCTTGAATTGAAGGAATGCCCAGACCACCTTTGTTTAGGTTTACATTATTTTTGTCCCGGATACTCATATGAAGCTTCTTAGCAGAATAACATCCCCAAGAAGAGGAATCTCTGAGGTATTTTTTGAAAATCTTTATACACAGCTTATAGGCCAATATGGATCCCGCAATCCAATAAGCTTAGTGGTTTTTGTATGGTGAATTTCAAGTACTGAAGTCTACCAGCAAAAGACAACAAGTTTGCTTTCCAGCCATTAATTTCCTGTTAAACTATCCATAAGAGGGAGATAATCACCAATTTTTAGCCTGTGGAACGAAAGGGGAATACCAAGATAGGTGATTTTGTCAACTATGGTGTGTATGGATAGTGCTTGACAAATTTGAAAGAATGAATATTTCTGCAATGTTTAGGAAACATAACAGAACTTTTATATAATTGAATAAAAGCCCCGAGGAGTTAGCAAAGCTCCCTGAGCAGCAGAGGTAAGGAATTTGACAATTTTTTCAATAGTGGCCTCCCCAAATATCAAGACTCATCTGCCATAAAGCAAATGAGTAAGAAGAGAATTAATCGATAGAGATACCTTTGAAATCCCTTCTTCCTCTAGAGATTTGATGAATGGAGAATGCATCCATGATCAAACAAATAAAAGGGACTTAGGGGGCACCCTTGCTTCAGCCCAGCGTAGAGGGAGAAAATAACCTTCAAGTGCACCATTAAGTACAATAGAGTAGTTAACATCCGAAAACACAAGCCTTGATCCAGTTCACGAAGGTGAATGGAAGCCTTTTTGCAAATAGGCCTAGCCAACAGAAACTGTCTAGAAACACAATCAAAAGCCTTTTTAATGTCTAATTTTAGCACAAAAAAGATTAGCACCACCTCTTTTCCCCGCATAATAAAGGATAATCACTAAGCTAAGCAAGTGTTGTCAAGTAGACACTCTTGATTTCACAAACCCCCTTGGTTATCTTTCGCACAATCAAGCACATAACCGCTTTAGTCTATTTGCCAATGACTTTGGAAATAATTTTGTGACAGTCACATTACACAATGGCAATGGTCTAATAATCAAGAAATGTTAGCTTGCATTTTTATGTTTGGATGATGGCTAGAGGCAGTGGATTTGACCCCATTAGGCCAATACCTTTATGAAAAAGGACGGACAGCCTGTAGACTGAGGGCCTGAGATAAATGCCTAGCCCCCGAACTTAAAAGTGGTAAGTTTGAAGCATCAGGTCCTCGAGCAGAGTGGAGGAGCCAGAGAAAGACAAAGCCGATTTAATCTCCTCTCACTCACAGCAGAAGTAATGGAGGAGACGAAAAGCTTCAGGCAAAGCAAACCATAGGAAAATGTCCAAATCAGAGAAACAGGGGAGTAGGGTTATAAAGGTTTGATAGTGGTATGATGGAGGAAACCACTTGGCGCTCTAGTTAATTTCGTGGGGTTGTCAAGGCAAGAAGATTAACAGCAGATTTGGTGCCCGCCGTTTTTAGTTCTGATCTTTGCTATCGATTTAAGATATCTTCCTCCTGTGCTTTAAGCAGTTAACCTTGGGCCCTTGAATGGATCAGGAAGCTTGCATAGAAGAAGTGTTTGCCAATCTGCATGGTTTACATCCTTGAAATTCATTGATATAAATTGGGAATTGTAAGGATCGATTGCAAGGAATCCATCAGACCTTCCTTTTGCCTTAAAAGTAAGCTGTCATGTGCTTATTGACAGTAGAGGAAGTGGCCCAGGTTGAAGATTTAATGCTATTTTTTAAATAAAGATCTCAAAGTATTGCTAAAAAGTGAGATAGAGGATGTTTCCAACAAACAACGGCAAGACAAATAGGCTCCAGGAGAAGGTCCCATTATGTATTTATCAATTCTGGTCCAGTAATTTTTTGAATAATAAATCTTGTGTTTTTCTATGAATGCTTCCTGCCAGAAATGTAATCTAAATCATGAACAGTTGGTCCGAAGCAGGAGGGGCTTTGGAAAGAAACAGTGGAATCAGAGAAAGCATTAATTCCTTCAGTGAAACAAACTCTATCAAGTTTGATCTGAATAGGTTGTCCTATCGTTGATTGAACCAAGTATATTGCCACCCAACGAAATGCAGGTCCTGAGACTAATTTTTAAAGATCAGCGTTGAAGTCAAGCAAGGCAGAGTGGTGGAATGGAGCCCCACCCAGTTTTTCCGAAGCAAATCTAACGAAGAGTTGAAGTCACCGATCAAGCCGCAGGGGAAAGCAACTGGAGGAGAAATCTTGGCAATTACCTCCCAAAGAATTTTTTGCGTTTCAATAGCAGCTGTTGGATGCATAAATCCAGGAAGTTTGTAGGAGAGAGGCGTTGCCAACCTTAAAGAAGAACGCCGAGATCAATTTGGGAAGTGATCAAAGGAAGGGTTGAGATTGAATTTTAGCTGGTTCATTTAATCTCAAATTCCGTCCGGAATTTGACAGGGTTGAAGTGTTGGACAACTTTGCTTCAATTCATAAAAGTAGAGAATGAGAGAATTCAAAGGACGGATCAAAGTAAAGATTGGCAATCGATCACTGTTTCTAAAGATGCATACATGTCTAATTTGAAAGAGTCAATAAGACGTTATAGCACAATACTTTATTAGGCAGTTAAACCCCTGATGTTCCACACGCTTATGGGTGGCAAGACATTAGGATTTTAGTTTGGGACAAGGGATTTTTTGACCTGCTTCCCTTTAGCAGATTTTTTGGCGGCAACTGTTGCCTGTTGAGAATTGTCGCCTTCCCTGCTTTATGCTTAGTCCAAATGACGCAAAGATCTTTAATAACTAATTCATCGTGGCATTTCATCTCATGGCAATGCTTCATGTGAGAGATCGGATTCCTCCTCATATTCAATGCATACGAATTTGTTAGGGGAATTAAAATCTTTCTGTTTGAGGTGGCCTTAGAGCTCAAAGCACTATTGTGGATGATGAGGCTACATCATTTCGGGGGCAGTTAAAGGTTAGGAATGCCTAATGAAACATAAGGCAATAAAAAAAAACATCTTCAGTAACCTGGAAATCAGCTGAAGATGGATTTTGTGGAGGAACCATGGGCTGTGGACTGTTTTGTGAGGTGAGGGAGAATGGTGGCTGGTATGCAGGGGCTGACAGTCACACTAGTACACCTTTGCCTTAGTCAAACCCAAATCTGATTTTGGATCCGAGGAGGTAGATACCCTTGCATAAATCAAATGTTGGAGTCATGATTGAGATTTAAAAGAGGGGAATCCAATTTAGAAACGGAGGTTGAATATTTGTGAGAATTGGGCTGATTACGGGGCCTCAATGGGTTTCTGCTGAAACTCCTGCCTCTATCTCTGTTTTTCTTCGTTAGTTTACCAACAGTATCGGCAACAGGTTTAGAAGGGCAAGTAGTAGAGAAATGCATTAACGACTTACAGTGTCACCCCCCCAAGGTTGAGGGCGCCACTCGATTGCACAGGCAGACTTACACATCGGCCGTCCAAGGGGCATGAATCTCATCCGGGTATTAGCATTGCAAGTCGACCTAGAAACCATATTCGGGCCGTGAAGTAGACGGGTTCTTTGCTCTTCAGTTTATCCGCAGACACAAGGAACCCATGATCTTAACTTGGCGATATCCGAGAGATACCCCCGAATTCCAGCATGCAGGGGTAAGTTCGGGATTTTCACGCCAAATCGGAACAGCGAGAAATCTCCTTCTGGCTTGAACTTAAGGTGCCATTTCTCGGAACGAACGTCTTACCCACAAAACCAAACTCCACGGGCAAACCATGTCGAAATCTAACGGCAGGAGAAACGCAAAAGGAAAAAACCACATAAGAGATAGGAGCTGAACAGAACCTTTAAGGACCATGTCTTTTTGATAGCTACCTAGCAGCGACTCGTAAAAAGGACGTCGCCCTAATGAATAGCTCAACTAGACAGAGTTTCCCAGCTCTTCCTCCTTTGAAAGCTTTTCACCTGAGAAGGGAATGATTCAGGCTCGAGGGGTAGTGGGATGAAGTAAAAGCTCTCGGAGTGTGCCTCAGAAGCAAAAAACTCTTGTTCCATGTCGTAGGAACTGGAGATGCCGCACCACCGAAGACACCCAAGCCGGGGGAAGTCTGAGGCAAGAAGGGAAGCATGCTAGGAGAAGAGAAGAGCTACTCCGGCTATGCGAGGAGAAAGAGGGGAAAGGAAGTTCAGCGCGCGCAGGAGGAGGGGAAACCCTCGCCCGCCGCTTATTTCTTTCTAATATGGAACATACGTTCACTATCATTGCTTGCCGGGTAGGAATGGCTACAGCTTTAGTAAAGTATTCTTCAATATAAAATTTTTGAGGTATGTAGTACTTTTAATATTAGTTTGGATGTCTTTTTTATTATTTTTTAAACGTATGATTTTAGTATAAAAGATTTATATTTATTATAAAGATTATATTTTAAAAGCATTAAAAAAAGTTATCCAAATAGCCTTTAATTTGTTGATGTATAAAGTTTTATCTATTAATTAAGAAGTTTTAAATTTAAAATTAGTATTTATAATTATTTTGGTGTGAATTAAAATTTACTTGCTAAAGTTTCCAAAAAAAACACTACTTTCGTCATTCGTATCGCGACAAGACGTAAATCAGCAAACTTATTCTGCTCTGCGTCACCTAATATTCTATCATTTAAAGAATAAATTTGATGATGTTATGCCCTCCTTGTTATTATCAGTAACTTCATAAAGGCATAAATACCTTTTATAATTTGCTCGAAGGACCTTAGTTATTGTTTACATTATGAGCCTTGTTTTGAAAGCCAAAATAAAGAACTAATCTTCTAGTTTGATCAGTCCCTCTGAATATTTAATCGGAAGGGATTTCCTCACTCTCTCACCATGAGGATCCTCGTCTACTTTAAAACTCTCTCCACATAGGATCACTGGGCGACAATTTTACAGATTGTTTGATTTGGATTGATTGCGTAGGGTGGAGATCTAACATTAGCTTTGATAAATCTTCAAAAATTTCATCTTCAATCGAGCACAAATTCATGGGACAAGATGGTTAGGAATTCAAAATCGGATTTGGGGGCCATTCCGCAATCAAATTTCAGCAAAACTTATTGTTGAAGTGATGTCGCGAAAAAAATCGACCGCATTTGATCCAAATGGGTCCAAAAATCAAGGTACCCGAAGCACATTTTGAATTTCAAAACCTAATTTATTACGCAAAAGCATTTTCAAATGTGCATGTATAGTCGATATCGAGCGAACTCACGGACGGAATCCAATTGCCAATACCGTCAATTCTGGACTAATTAAAAATACTTTAATACTTGGATAAACTGTTCACAATTAAGGGAATCGATATTGGCCATCCATGCGAACAATCACAACAATGCCCTTGCATCTTCTACAAATTTACTAGTCATTGCCTACTCCAAAAAAATTTTTGTTATAATAAGCCTCTCATTCTTCACTAAAAGTGGACCAAAGAGAGAGGGGAGCAGAAAAGGAAGAAGGAATGAGAAATGAGACTCTCTTGCCACCAAACTCCCTCCTTGCCACTACCGGCTACGGAACATACGTCTAAAACTTTCGTTGGATTTTTTGTCAGGTCACCAACTATTGCTAGACTTAGTCCGTCGACTGTGTCATAAAATCCTCCCAGCCACTACGTCGTTAAACAACGCCTTCTAATCCATCGCGCCAACTACGGTTTCATCTGTTGCAC
>NW_021351682.1:33448-57751 GCF_001605985.2 Dendrobium catenatum | reverse complement strand
TTTTTAGCTTTGTATTGTGAGTCTTTTATCTCTTTGAGGGCTTTGATCATCAACTTTTTTCTTGAATTCAAATCTCTTGTCACATCGTCCTGGCCAATTCTCATATCGTCCTGGACGATAGGACAAATTTTCTTCAAAATTCCATGTGCTGAACTTTTCTGTGCTTGCTATAACTCTTCGTCCTAGACGATAATTTATCGTCCTGGACGATCTGATCGAACTCTGTTGCAATTGTGATGATAGTCTTGGCCAATAACATATTTCATCCTGGCCGATGCATTTTATGGTTTTTATCCTAGCTGATACACTAGATTGTTCTAGACGATCCACGTATCAGCACATTTAAATCCTTAAAATTAGCCCCGGACGATCCATTATTGGACAATCATCCTGGCCAATCCACTGTTCGTCCTAGACGATACACGTGGCACAGGTTTAAAACGTTTTAACTTCGGCCGGTACAATCAATTATTGTGCATCGTCCTGGATGATAAACCTAATTGGCCCGGATGATCTGCATTTTCAACGGTCGTCCGGCTTGACTCCTTGGGACGATCGACTATGTCTAATCGGCCTGGCCGATATCTAATCGGCCTGGCCGATTGGACCGCCTGTATGTAATTATTGTCCCATATCGTCCTTGACGATTCTGTGATCGGCCTGGAAAATATGACCGTTTCTTTAAATTCAGACCATTCCAGCCATGTTTTTCACCTCACACCTCTTCTTCTCTTGTGTTTTCTTGCTATTTCCTTACTATGGCTGGTGGGAAATGAGTTCGACAGACTTCTAGAAGTTCCTCGAGGGCCACTTTGGACCCTCGATTCAGGGAGGTAGAGGATCAGGCAACTTACCGTCGCTACAAAGAATGTGGCATTACCCTTTTCAGAACAATCAATCATGCCCACCATTCGTATCCCGTAATGGATCTCTTTGCCCACACTTCTCTTTGTTTCATTCTTAACCTAGCTGTCCCTTTTTTTTCAGAACTTCTGCTATAATTTTATGCAAATCTTCACATAAATTATACTTTCACAGCCCTGGCCTCCTATGTATATCCACGCCCGGTCGAGATCACATATCAGGACTGTGCTGAACTTTTACAACTATCCACCACCGGGGATAAGCTGCACATAATCATTTCAGATCCTGATATTTACTGGTCCACGGCAAACCATTTTCTTCGCCAAACCAACACACCCTTTCATGTTGGAGAGACTAGCTCTTTAGTCAAAGATGCTAGGACTATTCAGCATGTCCTTCGCACCTCAATTATTCCAAAAGCCGGAGACTGAATCCACATCACTCCTTTGCTTTCTTTGACTATCTTTTTAATCATGGCCCGGAGAGAATTTATTGCCACTGATATACTCTTTGATACATTGATCATTTAACAACTATTCGCAATCCAGGCCATAGGATGAAACCCAATCTTGTCTTAGGACATCTCATAACCTATGTCCTAGAAACCAAATACAATCTTCAATATCCTAATCATTAAGACCTCCAGGCACCTCACTGCTCTAACAGCTCTTTCCAAATTCTTCATAGTACACGTCTCTACCCAGGAGATGGGGAAGGTCGGGGGGCCGAGGAGGAGGAGGCTCCCGCTCCCGCTCTTGTTCCTGATCCTACTCCTCTTCGTCAGTACTCACAATTTGACCAGTTAGTGGAGAGGTTTGATCGATGGGAGACCCGTTTCGATGCTTACGTTGATGCACAGGAGCAGCAACATTCTGAGGACATTTTCCTCTACGAGCAGCACTGCATAGAGGACTTAGCCCATTTTGATAGCTATATTACTCACCAGCAGCAGCAGCATGACCAGGACATCACCTGGTTCAATGCTCAGTTTACTACACTAGCTAGCTACTTTCAGCAGCCACCTCCACCACCTCCATCTGATGATCAGGGTCCCTCATTTTTCTAGTCTTTATTTTTTGTTTTTTATTTTCTATAGTTTTTCTTATAGTTTATTTTAGTTTCAATTGTGTTGTTTTCTTTTTCTTTTTGTGTGTATAGGACCCTCTTTTTGTGATGACAAAAGGGGGAATAGGATGTGGTAGGAAAAATTGATGTGCTTATAACTTTGAAATTTTAATGAACTGTTATTTTTACTGAGATTTTCCTACTTGTGTTTGCCATCATCAAAAAGAGGGAGATTATTGCAAATC
Source organism: Dendrobium catenatum (assembly GCF_001605985.2). Lineage (NCBI taxonomy): Eukaryota > Viridiplantae > Streptophyta > Magnoliopsida > Asparagales > Orchidaceae > Dendrobium > Dendrobium catenatum. The sequence continues at coordinate 55,577 of NW_021351682.1, read as the reverse complement.
TATTTTCATGACCTATATTTTGATGATTGACAAACACTATTGATTCTCTTGGATTGTCTATTACTTCTAACTTTTCAGGAATCAAAGATCGGACGAACAAACGAAGCCAGTTCAAGTTTGCATAGGTTAGGATTGAGGCCATTCCAAGATCGTCCTGGACGATACTTGTATCGACCAGGATGATAAGCTCAAAACAGAAAAAAGTCGTCGCCATAAATAATTAAGGTATTCTGTATTTTTGGCAATCGGTCAGGACGATCTTGGAACGGCCTAGATGATATTCACAATTATGTCTTAATTAATCAGACAAATCAAGGAAGTAATTAAGGATGATTAATATGATCATATTGGCCTGGACGAACGTAGGATCGGCCAGAACGATCTATTCAAAAACCTTAGTTACTTATGGATGATAAATATCGGTCAGCACAAATTCTGGGCGATGCTCTGGACGATTTTCCTCTGATTTGAACTGATCGGCCTGGATGATCGTGAGATCGTCTTGGACGATCAAGCCAATTTTGAAATCGTCCAGTTTGCATTCATGGCGATGCTCTGGCCGATCTTCTGAGATTTATACTGATCGGCCAGGATGATGTCAATATCGGCCTGAACGATATTATCGGCAACTTGCAATTAATGAGCTCCTTCGAAGCTCTTCTATTTAAGAGCTCTTGTTCAACATTTTTGAACAATCTTTTGCTGCTGCCTTGACTTGAGAAGACCTTGAGGAAAGAAAGAGAAAGAGAGAGAGAGAGAGAGAGAGAGAGAGAGAGAGAGAGAGAAGATCTTGTGAGGGGATTCACAATGGTTGCTTCAAGGATCGCTCTGCTTCTTCTTCGTCTAGAGTTTCTCGTCCGTGGAAGGGTGGGGTAGAGGTAAGGATTCAACATCTGATTGTGGTTCTCTGCCAGCTTCAGGAGGAAGCAAAAGGAGATAGGTTCTCTGCCTTGCCGGGGTGGCAAAAAAGAGGTTCTTGTGAGGGATTCTCCGCCTAGCCGTGGGGGCTAAAGGAGAGTCACGTTTGATTGCTATTTATATTTAAAAGATCTTTTCTCAAATTTTCTTGCTCCTTTTATAAATTCAGTTACTCAATGAAAGATTTATATGCAATTTTTTGAGTTTCTTATATGCATTATGAATTTTCTCATTAGCATCAAATAATTTATCATAGGATAGGTCACATACCTCCTATTGATCTAAATGATCAAGCTTATCTTCTATTAAGGATAAGTTTGTAACCTCCTCTTCCACTTCTATTTCTGAAGAGTCTGAAGTTTAGTCATCCCAAAAAGCTCTTTGCATTCTCTTTTTCGCTATTCTGATGTGAATTTTCACCTCAACTTTCCTTGTTAGGATTAGCTTTAAGAATTAGGTAATCTATCTTTATATGTCCAAGCTTTCTACATTTATAACCAATGGCTTTATTAGAAATCCTTGAATTTTTAATGACTTACCTTTGTTCCAATGTTGATGTTGTCATTCCTTTCACTTAAGGAAACTTTTGAAATGCTTAGTCATAAGAGCAATATATTCATCATCTTCTAGGATTTATTGATCACTTTCTAAATCATCAATATTTAAAGCTATATTTCTCTCCTTCCTTTTATCACTTACATTAATCAATCTTTGATTCACTCCTTACTTGTAAGAAATAAGTGATCCAAGCAGATTATCAATTAAATATACATTTAAATATTTAGACATTGTAATAATAATTATCTTTGCATCATACACAGTAAGCAAATAATGTAAAAAAAAAAAATTGAATTTGAATTTGAAAGCTCTCTACCTAAAGCATACAGTGAGGTAACAATCTGGGTAAACCTTGTATACATATCATAAATTGACTCATTTGGTTTCATGCAAAAAAGTTCGTAAACATGTAATAAAATGTTCAACCTAGTTTGTTTTACGCCGGGAATTTCAGGTGTAAAATGCACCGCATTATACATTTTGCTTTTAGATTACGACGTATATACCGGCGGAATCAATGTTAGAACATTACTGGGTTCATTTATTCCGGTAAATCCACCATATGAGTATCGTCGCATAGAACGTCGGTAAAAACTCCGTAATTTCCTGCGGATATAAATCCATCAAAAGCTCTGAAGGTAATCGCGTGTTTTTCTGTAGTGTTTCATGTAGTGGGTTCTCTCAGGAAGATGATGATGAAATCCAACTTTTCATATTCAAACACATGGATGGCCTACATGGCAACTATGGGATGTTTAAATTCAAGCTGCATAAAAGGCTCCTATGCCAATAGTTTTGCCTAGATGGCCTTAAAACTTTTCCACCCTAAATTTTCAAGAAGACCATTTAAGGTATCAAAGGAATATGAAGGTTGGCAGTGGATAAACTGAGTCCAATACTTATGTTCCCTTTTTCTTCTCTAATATGTTTTGAAAATTCGGTAATATATTGATTTCTGCTTCTTTACTGATTTCTATTTCTTATCATTCTGATCTTCTTTATACAACTCTTGTTGGTTATCTCTGATGTAATCTTAATTTGTCTTATAAAATGGGTTATGCCCCAAAATTTCCCACCAAAAAAAATCAATTAATTATTTGGCTTAACTTTTATAGTAATTAATCAGCAAAAGAGGACGCTAAATTATATTAATTAATACTCAATAAATACCAAACCAACTGATAAATTCCAATTATCTGCACAACAACAGTACTTGTAGAGTGTTGGAAAGAAAAAAAAAAGACTCTTTATCAGCAATCTCATTTCACTTTATGACTTCTTCTTCCATCCTTAGCTCCTCACTGCAATTTTTCAAACACTTCTTCGAACATCACATAGTTGGGAATCAATGTGAATGCGCACAGCTCTAAGAAAACTAATTTTATCATCATCATAACAAAAAGAAGATTAATCACATAGAAAAACAAGCTGTTCTTCAAAAGTCATACAGATAGCATATCCCAATTAGACTCTACAATCTAACAGACATAAAACACAAAACAAATCCCCAATATTTAGCACCAATAAGAAAGATCAAGAAAAGCTTAATAATAAGAAATTAAAATCAAGTAACCCTGATCTCTCTTCATGCATGAATAACCATGTGCAGATCCAGAGAGTGGCAAAATTTATGAGTTAAACCTAAATATTTGCCAAGCAACGCAAAATAACAAAGATCTAATCAAAGCAATCACCGAACACTTCCATGGAGAAATTGCTAACACATTAAGTCAAGATCTTAGAGAGATTACACCAGTCATATTCAACTCACCATCAATATTTCTTCTGCTTGCAATTTAAATGAATTATTCCATAATAATATTTGATTTTATCATAGAACCCTACTCTAAAAACCAATGAGAATGATCATAGTGCATTTATAAATACAACACTGAAAACAAACTCCGAACATGGCGCACGCCGATTTTAGTTTCACGACTGTCAAAACCTAAACACGTCGATCCTCAGCCTCCCAGCTTATTAATACAGATAAACATAAAAATAAAAATAAAAATAGAAATAAAAATAAAATAAAAACAGCTTATTAATACAGATCTAGTATGAACAAACGAGAGAAAAAGGATCTCGATCCTTGGTACTTGAATCAACAGGGAAGAATAATTAAACCACTTGTAATTATAAAGAGGTCATGAAAGATAAAACTGGGTTCTTATCGGTCATGCCTGGAAAGCATGGAGGAATAAGGGGAGTACTGGGAGCCACCGGAAAACGGCCCTTGTTGCCGGAAAAAGAAGCTGGAAAACCTAACGGTCGACGTGAAGACTGAGATCAAGTCGAGCATCACAAGTCCTAGTTCTGCGAAGCAACATAAGCTCTTCCTTATAACCACACCCATCACAATGGAGATTGTCGTCTCCCACCTTGCCATCTCCTCTCCTCCTAAAAATTCATCTATGAAGAACAACACCGTAACGTGACTTAGTTCGAACTGAATTTCCTTCAACATGAAATTATTATAAGAAAGAGATGCGCTAAAGAAGAGTCACCATTCGATCCGATCTCACGTAGAAAAAGATATTCAACGTACAGTACTTGATGGCTGGAATAAAACACTTGTGGGCCAGGTTTACGAAGGAGAGGGGTATAATGGTAAAAGATTTGAGAATGTACTGGTGTGGCTGGACCTGTGATGACATAATGTGCTCATTCTCCAGTCTCGGCAAATAAAACTTTGCACTTCAGTTAGCACTTTTGTTCGGGGCCATAGTTATATGTCGACATTTTGATTAACCATGTTCGGTCGCAAATAAAAAAATCGAGCCGTTTTTTTGTCCAACTACTCCGAAATAATGGCTGTTAGAATACTTATTAGTCTTAAATTTCTTCACCTGATCAATTGCTTGCCGGTAAGGAATGCTACAGCTTTTAGTAAAGTATTATATTCAATATAATTTTTAGGTATGTAGTACTTTTAAATTTAGTTTAGGATGTCTTTTTTTATTATTTTTTAAAGTAGAATTTTAGTATAAAAATTTTGTAGTACTTTTAAATTTAGTTTTGGATGTCTTTTTTAATTATTTTTTAAAGTATAATTTTAGTATAAAAATTTTAATATTTTATTAAAATTTTATTTTAAAAGCATTAAAATTTTATTTCGTCTAATTTTCGTTGGAATTTTGCCAGGCCACCAATTATTGCTAGACTTACGTCCGGCCACTGATTGTCACCTAAAATTCTCGCAGCCACTAATCGTCATTAAACAATGGTTCTTCCAACTACCGTCGCCCGTCAACTACGGTCCTTCCAACATCTGTTGCACGACTACAGTCCTTCCGACCACTTTCATCCAACTATGGTCTTTTCAACCTCAGTCGCATGCCGATTACGGTCTCTCTAACCACTATCTACAAATTATGATTTTCCTGACCATAGTCTCCTTACTATGGTCCTTCCAACCACCGCCACCCGACTACGTTCTTTTCGATTTCCATCGCCCACGGACTACAATCTCTCATAATATCATAACCAGACTACGGTCTCCCCGATTGGTGCCACCTGACTAAGATCCTTCTACAACAAGCTTAAATATGAGCTTCTCATTTTTGTTGCCATTCTAAGTTCTGATGAGGAATAAGATGATGATTGCTGGGCTCAAATTTGTTTATTGGAAAACATAGATCTTACACATAAGATCATATAAGAACTACAAAGAGAGAAAGGGTGAAAATATGAGTGAAGCTCTATGATTTTATTGCTCGAAAGTAGAGAGGTTGAGACAAATCCCGCTTATAAGCTAGCCTTTCATTCTATATTTGTAAATGGAGATAGAGGAAAAGGTTGTGCATGAAAGTAACATAAAAGATAAATACATAAATTATAACATGTGGCCTTAAAAAGTCTTACAATAAAAAAAATAAAAAGATACTTTCATTATAAAAATTAATTGTATTCAATGTGCAATATAATTATCTTCAAATAAGATGTGAACTTGCATAAAGTCAACTATCAGCCTGTAAATGTTGGTCGACTTCAAGAGAGTTGGAATGACAATGGGTTTAAATGAGCATCCTTGGTCATCTTCTAAGGCCCAATAGGTTGACAAGTTCACTGTGCAATAACAAGTAAATTTTATACCTGACGAGTTCATGGAAATCTTAAAATTTTGACCCTAATTTGAATTAAATTGTGACTATTAAATATTTGAGTGTACATTTAATTCTCTGATATTCTCTTGTATCTCTGAAAGATAACTTTAAAATAGAATAAAAAAAAAATAGAAATACATTATTATACTAACAAAACAAGAATTTCAATAGATTTACTATCTAGATATACTTTTATGGTGATATGACTGGATATCTACATCAACATTTATAAAAGGTATACATAGGAGTCATAATCTAAATTTTCTCTTCTTATTAATTCATATATCTCATATCCATCTAATGGTGGTTGTTGCGTCCTGGAATATTCATGGCAGTAGTGAAATATAAATTTTAACGTCTTAGCATTGTATGAAGATCCAGCAGACAGTCAGATTAGGGTATGATGGTGTAGTATTCATAAAAGACACTAAGATCTTAAAAAGTGGAAAAACCATGGAGCCTGGCCAATTTTGAATGAATCCACTATTATTTGAAAGTCGATCATAAATGAGACCCTTTATAAGGGGGAAGTGTTGCAAATCTACTTTTTCATAGCTTATATTTTGATGATTGACAAACACTATCTCTCTTGGACTACTTGTTGCTTCTAACTTTTCAGGAATCAAGAGGAAGCCAAGTCCAGGATCGCGTAGGTTTAGGGTTGAGTCAGTCTGTAATTTTATTTTTCACCTTTTGAGTCTACTTGTAACATGAGGAATCCTCCGTCCTACTTTTAAACTCTCTCCACATAGGATCACTGGACGACAATTTTAAGATTGTTGATTGGATTGATTGCTTGTAAGGGTGGATGATCTAACATTAGCTTTGATAAATCATCAAAAATTTATCTTCATCGAGCACAAATCTCATGGTAAAATGGTATTGGAAACTTCCAAAATCGGATTTGGGGCCATCCGAACTCCAATTTCAGCGAACTTATTGTTGAACTGAATGTCGCGAAAAAATTCGACCGAATTTGATCCCAAATGGGTCCAAAAATCAAGGACCCGAAGCACATTTTGAAGTTTCAAACCATAAATTTGATTACCAAAAGATTTTCAAATGTGACATGCTTATAGTCGAATCGAGCGACTCAACGAGACGAATCCAATTAGCCCAATATCGTCAAATTCTGACATAATTAAAATACTTAAATACTTGATAAATGTTTCACAATTAAGGGAATCGATATTGGCCATCCATGCGAAACACTCACAACATGCCCTTGATCTTCTACAAATTTACTAGTCATGCCACTCCAAAAAAATTATAAATAGCCCTCTCATTCTTCACTAAAATGTGGGACCAAAGAGAGAAGGGGGAGCAGAAAAGGAAGAAGGATGAGAAATATGAGATCTCTCTTGCCACCAAACTCCTCCTTGACCACTACCCGGCTACCGAACATCGTCTAACTTTCGTTGGATTTTTGCCAGGCCACCAACTATTGCTAGACTTACGTCCGTCCACTGATTGTCACCTAAAATCCTCCCAGCCACTAACCGTCGTTAAACAACGGTCCTTCTAACTACCATCGCCAGCCAACTACGGTCCTTCCAACCTCTGTTGCACGAATACAATCCTTTCAACCACTATCATCCAACTATGATCTTTTCAACCTCAGTTGCGTGTCGATTACGGTTTCTCTGACCACCATCTAAAAATTATAGTTTTCACGACCGTAGTCTCCTTACTATAGTCCTTCTAACAACTGTCAACCGACTACGTTCTTTTTTATTTCCATCGCCCACCGACTACAATCTCTCATAATACCATACCCAGACTACGGTCTCCTCGATTGGCACCACATAACTAAGGTCCTTCTGACCACCGTCTCCCGATTACATTCTTTTTGACTTCCATCGCTCGCCTACTATGATCCTTCCAATCACCATCACACTACTACGGCCTTTCCAACCTCCATCACTCGCCAACTATGGTCCTTTGGACTATCATCACCTGACTACAATCTTTCTAACCTTCGTCACCTACCAACTATGGTCTTTCTGACCACCATTGCTTAACCATAGTCTTTCCGACCTCCATCATCTGACTATGGTCCTTTAGACCATCGTCGCCCAAGTATGATCCTTCCAACCTACATCACTTGTCGACTATGTTCCTGTTGACTAAATGAACATGTCAACACTGATTCTTCTAACTCCCACGATGCAATGCACTCCATATGATATATATTTGCAACATTGAGCCAAGACCTTCCCACCAAGGAAGGGCCTTAATTATAATAATCTGCAAACACTAGTAGATTCCTTTATACTAGGCAAAGCCCTATGGTTCTTCCCCTTTTCAATGATTTCCACATAAAAACTCTGATGTCTCTTATAAATGCTAGACCCCTATCTTTCATTTATTTATATGCCAGATCTTTGTATAAAGCTAAGAAACTAAACTTATATTTCTCAACATATTCCTAGATGCAACAAGCTTAAATATGAGCTTCTCATTTTTTTTGTCATTCTAAGTTCCGATGAGGAATAAGATGGTGATTGTTGGGCTCAAATTTGTTTATTGGCAAACATAGATCTTACTCATAAGATCAGATAAAAAAATATAGAACTACAAAGAGAAAAAGGGTGAAAATATGAGCGAAGCTCTATGATTTTATTTCTCGAAAGTAGAGAGGTTGAGAGAAATCCCCCTTATAAGCTAGCCATTCATTCTCTATTTATAAATGGAGATAGAGGAAAAGGTTGTGCATGAAAGTAACATAAAAGATAAATACATAAATTATAACATGCATGTGGCCTAATAAAGGCTTACTATAAAAAAAAATAAAAAGATATTTTGATTATAAACATTTAATTACATTCAATGTGCAATACAATTATTTTCAAATAAGATGTGAACTTGTATAAAGTCAACTATCAGCTTGCAAGTGTTGGCCGACTTCTAGAGAGTTGGAATGAAAATGGGTTTAAATGAGCATCCTTGTTGATCTTCTAAGGCCGAGTAGGTTGACAAGTTCATTGTGCAATAACAAGTAAATGTTAGACCTGATGAGTTCATGGAAATCTTGACCATGATTTGAATTAAATTATGACTACTAAATATTTAAGTATACATTTATTTCTTTGATTCTCTTGTATATTTGAAAAATAACTTAAAATAAAATAAAAAGAATTAGAAATACATTATTATACAAACAATATAAGAATTTCAATAGATTTACTATCTAGACAAACTTTTATGGTGATATGATTTAATATCTACATCAACATTTATAAAAGCTTATACATAGGAGTCATAATCTAAAATTTCTCTTCTTGTTAATTCATATAGCTCAGATCCTTCTAATGATGGCTTTTGCATCCTGAAATATTCACGGTGGTAGAAAAATATAAATTTTAACGTCTTAGCATTGTACGAATATCTAGCACGTAATCAGATAAGAGACAAATGATGCAATATTCATAAGAGACACTAAGATTTTTACATTGAAAATACTAAAAACTGAAAAAAAAAAAAAAAAAACTATTAGGCCTAACCCAGTTTGAGTGAATCTACTATTATTTATAGTTGATTATAAATGAAACCCTTCCGTAGGGGGTGAGAAACCCTTAAGCTTTCAAGTCATTTTTGAAATTCTGTGTAGTTTGTCTGTATGAATCATCTGAACGATCTGAAGGAGTTTTAAACAGAGCCTATCATCTTAAGACGAAAATCAATTATTGTCTGTATGAGTTATGTACATAGCCGATCGTCCTAGGATGGAAAACAATTATCATCCGTACGATTTTTGCATATAGAGGATATCATCCAGGGATGAAAAATAATTATCGTATGTACGAATTCTGTTTGAACACGAGCAGAGCTGGTTATCCCTGGACGAATAAAAAATATCGTCTTTACGATCGAAAATATCTCTTCTCTATATAATGGACTGTTTGACATGTTTTGAAGAGAGGGAAAGAGGAGAGAGAAAGAGAAGGAGAAACAGGAAGAAACCTAGTTTTGGGCGACTTCGGTTCGTTTTTGTTCATCGACGCAGTTGAGAAAGTTGATCGACTCCAAGTAAGACACATTATGCCTGTGTCAATTTTGATAAATGTGAAGTTTTAACAAATATTCTGATTAAAGTTTTGTGTCTGTTAGCAAAAAATGGGAATAACTTTGCACCTTTAAAACCTTTACTGCGTAACTTTTGGTATGTTGTAGATATTATGAATTTTCACGTTTTGAATATTTTTTGGAAATTTGTCACTCGGTGTTTTGAAATTTGCAGGGTTTTTATCGAATGGAAAATTATATGAATACTAAAAAATGATGCTTGAGTACAGTAAAAGTTTTGAAATATTGTTTTACATTATCTCTGATAATTTGGTAATTTTTTGAAAATATGCATTTTTGCCTTGTTGAATTTTCTATTATTTATTGTTATACAATCTGATGATATTTTGATACAAGCTTAACTACTTTGTAAATGATATGATTTGATGATGTATTGCATATGTGATTGAATGAAATCTGGTGGGAGTTATAAGGGGCCAGAATCCTTTGAGATTGTCTCTGTTAGGGAAGGGAGGCATAAGGGGCTAGAATCCTTTGAGATACTATCTAGATCCGAGAAAGAAAATCTGATATGAATAATTCTATATATCTAATATGTTCTGGTGATGTAAGCACAAAGGGATACATAAGGGGCCAGAATTTTTTGAGATTCTCTCTATGTTAGGGAAATTCATAAGGGAGGCATAAGGGGATAGAATCCTTTGAGATTCTCTTTGTGTCAGGGAAAGATATGAAATGTGATTTGACCAATTCTGTGATACAAATTTTATTCAATTCTTTGGTATATATTATTTGATTCTATATGATTATATGTTTTATATAATTAATTGAACTCAACATGATTTATCTGATTGTCTAATTCTATATGATTATCCGAATTTTGTGTGTTTATCAAGTTTTCAAATGAATATTTGAATTTTGTACAGTTATCAAAATCAGTGAATGAATTACTATGTATCTCTATTTTGTAATTTTTAGTTTATTAATTAATTGATTTGAAGTAAACTATTTTAAATCTTTTGTAAAGCATTTTGAAATGAGAGTGTCTGGAAATTTAGATTGGCTAGTGTGATCTTGTTGAGTTATTAATCACTATGGTTTTATTCATGGTTTTCAGGATCTGGGAAAGGAAAGAAAGTTGTGGACTAGCCAAATAAAATCTATATGAAGTTATATATATTTTATCATTTTGATTTTTGTATAGTCATGGCTAGTTTACTTTCTGTTATGTACCTTCTATCTGAAGCCATGTACTGTAATGTATATGATTATTTTGATGAATAAAAGAAATACTTTGTGGATAAGATTTTCTATATTTGAAAGTTTTAGTGACTCTATAGTTCTATATTTTTAACTTATATTGGCAGAAAGTCTAAAAAGCAATTCCAAAACTAGATTCTGGGGTTCGCCGTCGCAACTCAATATGATAGGATCAATTCTGGTCTGGTTGGGTTGTGATAGGGAGAAGGTCATGGATTGATGTAATAAATATACATCATATAAAATACATTACATAGAATTGAAAAAATTACTATTGTTAAGTTTTTTTGGTTGGTATAAACATAGTTGACGGACGACGGAGGTCAAACAGACGTAGTCTGGTGATGGTGGTCGGAGGATTGAAATTTTTTGTAAGAAGTGGAAATATTGTATGATTTTATTTCCGATTTCTTCGGATGATATTATTTTGGGTATGAATTGGCTGAGTCTGTATGGGGCTCATATTAATTGCTTAAAGAAACAAGTTACATTATTGGTGGGCAATGAAAGTTGTGTGTTCCAGGGAGTAAGAGGTGTTTTATCTTGCCTAATCTCTATGATGGAAGCACATAGATTGGAAGAAGGGTTATATTATATTTTTTTCATCAGTTCGGGATATGAATATAGATGCGAGTTCTATTTCCGATATCCTGATAACACGAGACTTTTTTGATGTATTTCCTGAGGAGTTAGTCAGTTTACCTTTAGATAGAGACAAGGAGTTCTATATTGATGTATTTTCGGGTACAACCCTGATATCTAAAGCTTCATATAGAATGGCACCCAAGGAGCTTGTAGAGTTGAAAGTCTAGCTCCAATAGTTGGTTGATAGATGATTTGTTCATCCGGGTGTTTCTCCCTAGGGAGCACCTATTTTATTTGTGAAGAAAAAGGATGGGATGATGCGGATGTGTGTTGACTACAGAGATTTGAACAAAGTCATAATCAAGAATAAGTATCCATTGTCACAGATTGATGATCTATTTGATCAGCTTGCTGGATCTTCTTTATTCTCAAAGATTGATTTGTGATCTGGTTATTATCAAGTAAAGGTAAGAGAAGTTGATGTGATGAAAATAGCTTTCAGTATTCGATACGGACCCTATGAATTTTTTGTCATGCCATTTGGGATGACTAATGCACCAGTTATTTTTAAGAACTTGATGAATAGAGTATTTCTAGATTATCTAGATCAGTTTATGATTATTTTTATAGATGATATTTTGATATATTCTGCTTTTGAGGATGTTCATACCATATATTTGAGAAGTGTGTTGGAGACTCTAAGACAGCATCAGTTGTATACAAAATTCTCCAAGTGTGAGTTCTGGCTAAGAAATATTTCCTTTATGGGTCATGTGGTAAACGGTAAGGATATTTCTGTTGTTCCCCAGAAAGTTCAAGAAGTTATAAATTGGTCAAGACCTATTATGATATTTGAGATATATAGTTTCTTGTGTATGGCCGGATATTATAGGAAATTTATGAAGAGATTTTCTCAAATTTTTACACCTCTAACGAGACTGACTAAGAAGTCATTAGCCTTTATTTGGACACCAGAGTGTGAGGCTAGTTTTCAAATATTGAAGGATTGTTTGACTTCTAAATCTAAAATTGAAGAAGATGAAGTAGAGACAATTCAAGCAGTAGAAATTATGACCATAGGAGAAAGGAGAGAACCTCAGAAAGATTTTCCTAGAGAATGGAGATACACTTCTAGTTATCCTAAATAATTAATTTTAGGAGACCCACCGAAAGGTGTGAGAACTAGGCACGCACTTAGGAAGGAGGTTAGTCATTCAGCATTTATCTCTATGATAGAACCCACAAGTATAGATCAAGCTTTGGGAGATGAATTTTAGATCCTAGTAATACAAGAAGAATTGAACCAATTCATCAGGAATGATATTTGGGAGTTAGTCCAAATATCCTTTAGGAAGGAGACCTAAAGGACAGAATGTAGTTAGAACAAAATGGAGTTTCAAAACTAAGGTGAATGACTCAAGAACCATAATAAGAAACAAGGCCAGACTAGTAGCTAAGGGGTATAACCAAATTGATGGAATAAACTTTAAAGAAATCTTTGCCCCGGTAGCTAGACTGGAAGCCATAAGGGTGATCTTAGCTTTTGCTTGCTTCAAAAGTTTCAAACTATATCAAATGGATGTAAAGAGTGCTTTTTTGAATGGGGTAATCAAGGAGGATGTTAATGTTAAGCAACCCCCCCTGGATTTGAAAGTTTATAATTTCCAAACTATGTATTCAAATTAAAAAAGGCACTATATGAGTTAAAGCAAGCACTTAGAGCCTGGTATGAAAGTCTTAGCTCATTCTTACTATATAGAGGATTTGTTAAGGGTAGTGTGGACACTACACTCTTTATACAAAAGGTTAAAGATGAAATTCTCATTATTCAGGTTTATGTGGATGACATTCTATTTGGATCATCTGATAAAAATTTATGTGATGAATTTTCAAAAATAATGAGTAATGAGTTTGAAATGAGCATGATGGGAGAGGTTAATTATTTTCTTGCCTTTAGTATAAAACAAATAGATAATGGAATGTTTCTTAGCAAAATAAAATATATTAAGGATGTTCTGAAAAAAATATGAAATGGATAGTACTAATCCCATGAACACTCCAATGAGCTCCACGATTTAACTGGACAAACTTGAATGGAAAATTAGTAGACCATAAAAATATAGAGGAATAATCGGATCTCTCCTCTACCTTACTGCTAGTAGGCCGAACATAATGTTTAGTGTGTGCCTCTGTGCCCATTTTTAAGCAGATCCTAAAGAGTCTCACTTATCTGTGGTCAAGAGAATCCTTAGATATCTACTAAGCACCCGAACTTAGGTATTTGGTATCTTAGGCACAACACTTCTTTTGAAATTATAGGGTACTCAGATTCTAATTTTGCAGGATATATGGTAGATAAAAAAAAACACCTTTGGTACCTGCCAATTCATAGGACCTTTTGAATTTCTTGGTCCAGTAGGAAGTAAAATTCGATAGCCCTTTTCATGGTCCAGGCAGAATTTATTGCAGTAAGAAGTTGTGTTGCACAAGAGCTATGGTTGAAACAACAACTTCTTGATCTTGGATTACCTGTAGGAACCATCTCAATCATGTTCGATAACACAAGTGCAATTTGCATTTATAAAAATCTAATTCAACACTCTCGAACAAAATACATAGATATTAGACACCATTTCATAAGAGATCATGTTGCTAAAGGAGATATAGAATTACATCATATAGCTATAGGAGATCAATTGGCAGACATCTTCACTAAATTTCTAGTCTATGACACCTTTAGCACTTTGAGAACAAGACTTGGTGTCATAGACATTAATGCATAATTCAAAAAATAAAAATAAAAATAAAAAATAAAAACAAAAAATAAAACAAAACAAAAAAAAATCTTCTAAGACTGTTCCTGATCATCACACACTCACTGCACAAAACTAGAAAATTGACATTTTCTTTATCGCGTATTGTATGATATATGAAACTACACAAATCAGACTCAATTTTCATATCTGTTAATCATATTATACGATCACCATCATACTGTATGATATAATCAAAACTACAAAATTAACCCAGACTCAGATTTCATCTATGTTGATTGTACCGTATGATTACCATTATACTGTACGATACAGGTGTCTGGTCATTCAATCCATTCGGTATGACATTATTGCACATCATACTGTATGATGCCTCCTCTTCGTACCGTACGATCCACATCAGCAACGGATTGGGACAACTTTACTTTGTTTGGTATGATATTTATTACTCATTTTACTATACGATACCTCCTCTTCGTATTGTCTGATCCACATCAACGAAACAGATGAGGACGACTTAAAGTGGTTCGATACGATATAATGGTTTTTTGTACTATACTAATACATGTTCGTAATGTATGATACTTTTCATCAAAGGTCGTATCGACGACCCTCTGGATGATTGAAATCCTTTTTTTCATGCTGTTCTATGCATATCATACTGGACGAGTTGACCATTTTTTCCCAACTATTCATTCAGATGACATTATTACCCATCATACTGTACAATCCTAGCTGTATGATACCTCTAAAATTCTATAAATTGGCTGAATCTGAAGCTTCTTTTCACTCATTCCTCCTTTACCTCACTTGGTCTCATCCTTCTTCATGAAATGTCTAGCTCTAGCAAGCGCGGTCATCTCATCATTGGAAGCTCGTCTTCCTCTCACTATCCCAATGACTATTTTCTGACTCCCAAAAATGAAGAGGCCTATCGCAAATACAAGGCCTGCAAAATTACACCCTCTCGAATGCTGAATCAAGCTGCTTTAAACTTTGATGTAATTAACCTCTTCGCATCCACCACTTTCCAATTCCTCCTTACTATCCTTCTAGTATAATTTAGAACTCTTATTTGAATTCCTAGCCAACCTAACCTACACTATCGACACTCTAACCTTCCACTATTTTGTCTGCCGACAATGCGTATAAATCACTAAGGCTAACATCGCCCAATACATTGGTCTATCTACTGAAGGCCCTAGAGCTCATTCCTTCCTCTCAAATGATTTTGTCTAGAGTGCTACAAATCTAGTCCTTAGAAATGTAGCTTTCTATAAACACCAACCTCTTATTCAATCATTAACCCGAAATGCCCAAATTATTCAGCACGTCCTGTTTAAATAGTTGCTATTTGAATGAGTTATATTTATGCAACTTATGTAGTTTTGATGATTCCAAACATTATTGTTCAAATGTATAGTTATCTCCTAACAATTTCAGAAGATTTGCACTTGCTCTTGTGTGTACTAACATTTCAGGAAAATCAGACTCCAGACTACGAAAACTTCAATTCAAATTCAACATGAGATATTTTGTTTAATTTTTTTTAATTTTGAAAGGGAGTGATTGTAATTGAGTGAATAAAATCTCACACACACAAATAAGGAGATCTTGAAATTATATACTGATCGTACAGGACGATATTTATCGTACTGGACGATCTGTCAGTTATCTCCTATAGAGCACTTGGAACGAATAGGAACTTGCTTTGAAAAAATTTTCTAAGTCCTATTCGTCCAGGACGAAATTTATCATCGTCCCAGGCGATGGGTTCACTGCAAAATTTTCGTCCAGACGAATTTTACCATCGTACGAGGCGACCAGTCCTCTGGAAAATTTTCGTACAGACGAAAATTTATATCGTACAGGACGATCCGCTCTCTGGAAATTTTTTCGTCCGAACGAAAACAAATCATCGTCCCAGGCGATGGGTTCACTGGACAATTTTCGTCCAGACGAAATAAATATTCGTCCAGGACGATCAGCTCTCTGGAAAATTTTCGTCCAGACGAGGAAGATCACAGGTTACTCAGGACAACAAGAAGACTAAAGACTGGGTAGATTAGGAGTTGGAGTTCATAACATTATGATTTTTCATTTATTATCAATTTTTTTTTCTTGAGTCTAGACACAAATTGTATGCAAGACTGAGAATTGGGCACACACATAGGGGGAGAGGGTTTTTAAAATGCAGAATTTTTTTTCTCTATTGATCGTACTATATGAATTTATATTGTACTATGATCTGATCTAGCTGAAATAACTTTTTATGAACAAGTCATATTATATGATTATAATCATCTGTACGATGTGTTTCTAATAAAAAATTCTAGCCTCCAGATTAATTTAAGTAAGCTTAATAACACTTTGTATAGTACGATCCAATTCATACTGTACGACCTATTTTTGAATACTTACTTAAATTAACCACGAGATTAGTGCATAAATTAAGGATTAATTCTGATTGGTTATCGTACTATATGACATGGTTCGTACTGTATAATCAACTGAAGCTATTTTTTATCATCCCAATCTTCATACTGGATGATCTCTTGATTTTGACTAGTCATATTATATAAAGTAGTTCATACCCTATGATGTATAGAGATGAGTTCCGTCATCCCGGAAATCATACTGTACGAATGGAAGGATTTTACATATCATACTGTACATATTTATATCATACTGTACGATTGTATTTAGAACTTTTTTCCTATTTGTAAACCTTCGTATCAGGATGATGTCCATTTTATACTAATCATACTGTATGATATTGTATCGTACTGTATGATCATAATGGCTAATTTAAAAATTTTAGGATTTTATGGAGCCTATTTTAAATATAAAAAACTTTTTTTTTTGGTGTGACTGAGAGAGAGGAACGTGATTAGAGAGGGATTCCTTGGGAGGGAGCTCTTAAGAAGAATATAGGGTTTGTGAGGGGAAGGAGAAGGTGGGCCTAGTGAGGGATTAGTGTGAGGAAGATCACACAGTTGCTCTAAGCTTGCTGCACTTTTCTCCTCCTACGGTCCAAGAAGATCTTGTGGGAAGCTCTCTGAGGGGGAGATTCTTCTACATCTGTATCCTCTAAGGTACTCTGCCTTCTCTAGGAGAGAGAAAAATGAGAAGGTACGCTGCCGTCGCAAGGAGGGTGACAAAGCGCTTGGCACTTTGCCACACCGGGTTGGTGAAAGTGAGGTTTGTAAGGGCTTCTCCGTCTTGCCGTGGGGGCAAAAGGAGAACTATTATTTAGTAGTGAAATTATCAGAGTGGAGGACTTCAGAGAGTGGACGTAGGTCAACTGATCGAACCACTATAAAATCTCTGGTGTATTTTTTTCTTTACTGCTTTTTATTTACACTTGCATTTTATTTTAATTAAAATTGCTTGGTAAAAATTCATTGTTGCAAATTGTATTTCAAGAACTTGCTTTTGCATAATTTAATTTTCATGTTTAAATTTTAAAAATATAAAAAAATTATTATTAGAACACCTATTTAAGATTTTTTTTGCAACAAGTTTTCCAATTCACACCCCCCCCCTCTTGACGCATCTCGTAATTTCAAACTTCACGACCTCAGTATGAAACAAAGGTAGTAATCATTTAACCTTTAAAATACATCTAAATTAAGTTTTAACATGTTAATACTTAAACTCCAACATAAACTTCCCTTTAAGCCTTAATGAATTTAAACCTTAGACAAATCTAATTAATTATTCAACCTAGGACCTATCCCAGCCACACAACCTTCTACATACACTTTATATAGTTTTCTAAGACAACCGACTCTAGATTCTAGCTAGACCGGTGTTTACTTTTCTGTAGTGTGCCAAATTTTTTGAGATTTTATTGCTTGTTGTGGATGAAACTGCCTGCTGTATTTCCTTACTTTTATTACACTTTATGGATGATTGATGTGTTTGACAACTAGATTATCCTTAGGATAGGAACGATCTAGATATTCACTGAATTTTTTGTAGGTGGCCACGTTCATATAGGGCAATAAAAAGGGGGCTAAATAAAAATAAGTTATAAATGTGCTTGCTATAGGTGCTTCAACTGCTAAGCCCCGAAATAATAAAAGAGCATGACCATTGTGTTTATTTATCTTTCTGCAAATATATATAACTGTTTGGGATATATTTTGATTTATTAAATGCTTAGAATAATCTTATAGGAGAGTCTAGAATTTTTATTTCATATTAATGTAATTTTTTTAAGAGTATTGAGTTGTGAAAGCTGAACTTTGAGTCGGGATACATAAATCCAAAGGTTGGATTCCAAAGAGAAAAGGACACCCCTTAGAGGATAGCCCTTTTCTATTTGGAACTTCAAATATGGATTATCTTTTCATACCCAAAGTGGAAAGGGTAGCTTTCCCCTTAAAGGAAGAGCCCTCTTTTCCATTTGGGTAGCCTACATCGAAGGATCCAAAGAGCCCGAAGGAGAAGAAGATTGAGGACTTAAAGATGAAAAGTATCTCACTCAAAGTCACTTGCATTTTTATTAGGACTAAAATTCGGGTTGTTATTAGTGGTGCATGACCACTTTACTTTCTACAGACCCTAGGTTGTAATAAGCAAGGTAGTTTGCCTATGAATATTTATTAATTAATTTGTTTATATTTGATGTGTTAATGTGATTGCCAATAGGATTGCTTGTTTTCCTAATTTTTTGGCATTTATGTTGATGCTCTTTATTTTAGCCTGGATACATGAGACTCGTAAGGATGTGCAAAACTTTTCTACTCATAATTAAAGGCTTAAAATTTTAGGAGTTTAGTAATCTAGAAAGATAATGAATCTAGAAAATTAGTTAGGGATCGGGGAGTCGCATGTATATTTCTACATTTATTCTCTCCTTATTTTAAACACTTCCCTGCCTGCGGGTAGAGTCCAGATAATCTGACCTATGAGGATGAGATGTCGGACCTAGGGAAGCCAGTCTTCTAAAAAAATATTTTAAAGCTTTTTTTTTTTTAAATTTTAAGCATACATTATTTAAAGTTGTCAACTGGCATGCATTGCAATAGAAACACATTTAAAAGAGTCAAAATTTTAATTGTATTAGTCCTTAGAATTTTTTACCCAACATAAGTCAAAGGGGCTAATTAAGAAAATCTCTAGATGTCAGTCCAAACTCTCCAAAATTTTAAAGAAAAATGATCCTACCACTCTTTCATAAAAAATACTAGACTCATATATTTTAAATCGATTAGGTGGTTAGTTGGTTTCCCATTCTAGGCTAAAGTAAGTCCATATCTTAAATTACATTAGTTAGGTTCGGACAATAGTGGTCTAGTATCCAACTTTAGATTTCGGATCTGGGCAGATCTTTGATTATAAGACCCTTACTTTCGGGAAAACAATACCATATTTATAATAAAACATTTAACTCAAACTAAATCTTCTTTCAATCCAAAATATAAAGCCTAACACTTATATTATGTTGGGACACTTTCGAATGGTTCTAGAATCTCAAAGTGTCCCCTACTTTTCTTCCCTTTATTCTGTTAATAAGTGCTAAATCTTGATCCATTCCCTTTTGAAATTCCAAAAATTCACCTCTTTTTTGTATCACTCTTAGAAAATCTTTAACAAAATTTTGCCACTATTTTAATCGAGAGTTTTCGTAGGAGACTTTGTCTCCCTTCGATATAATTAACTACAAGAGATTGCGCTCGTACGAGATTTAGAACCTGTATTAATTTTTAAAATTTATTTTCAAAATTCACTTGATATTTCTTTTGGTAAATCTACTTCGAAATGATCTTCATCATCATATTGGTATAGTGGCTAACGGATGATACTCTCTTTCTATAAAGAGATTTGTCGTATGTTAGCATCAATCTGAATATGAAATTAACGATCCCTTTTTCTCTTAATTTATCATGGACCGATTTTAGATTGAACCCATTTGACCCTCTAGGGGTCATATGCGGTTCTCCTTTAAATTAGACTATAATAGCTAAGAGGAAATCTATAATTATGAGTCTGAACCCATTATGAGATTTTAACTCCGCCTTTCGAGGTGGTATATCATCTCTGATGGTCAGTTTGACTTCAAAATTAAAACTCAAACTTACTTTCCCAAAAGAAATCTTCAAAACTTAGATTAGTATTCCTTGGAAAAATTTAACCAATGACGGTCACTATTGTCATGCCCGAATAATAGTTAAGCAATGATATCCCCTTCCTTAAGGGAGCTATATTATTTGTTCATAAGATATTGGGCATGATATCAATGATAGTCTACTTAGAATACCATGGTTAAAAATTAGATCAAACTCCATTCTGACCTTACGAGGTCATATGTGGTTCTATTTCGGATCTAGTTATGATATTCAAAGTAGGATTTGTAATTTTAGATTCGAACCCCATTTTGAAATTTTATCTCCACTTCTCGAAGTGGTATAATTTTTCTAACAGGATGTTCGATCTTAAGATTCGAATCTAAAAGTTGATTTTAAAATTTCCAAAGAAAACTAAATTTTTCAAAAACCTGCTTTCAAAATTCCACCAACAGAAGGTATTTGGGGTGGGTGCCTCTTTAGGTCATCCGAGGATAAGTCACGTTGCCAAGCACCCTTTCGGTGGTGGCAGCGAATAGATACCCAGTTCTAAAAAAAAAACTTTCCATTAAGATTTCTAGGCTAGAATGGGCTCTCTCTCCACTTAATGTAAAGCTTGGCATAAATGCACGAGTCATAATTAGGGTAGAAAGTTTTATTCAAAGAATATAATAAAAAAAATTAAGGTAGGTTGATTTATGTAGTTTTCAATATTGGCTAATAGCTTATTGTGTATTGAAATATTTAGAACAATAGAGTGATAAAGAGTTTAACGTCAAAGTTTTATGAATATCTAGCACACATATAAATAAGAAAGATGGGTGTAAAAATTAAAAGGGACGCCATAATTTTTACATGGAAAATATTGAAAAAGGAAAAAATCATGGGGTCACGCCTAGTTGAAATGATTATACCAGTATTTGTTATTTATTACAAATGATGCCCTTCCTCAAATGAAGATTTTGGCACAATGTAGTAAATATACATCGTATAGAGAACGTTACATGGTTAGAGTTATAAGAATCCAATGGCATCAGAGATATTTTATAGAGATTATTGTAAGTTTATTTCTGTCACCCCCACTACGGTCCCTCCAACCATCGTAGTTGGGCGATGGTGGTTTGAGGAATGTAGTTAGGAAATGGTGGCCGAAGGACCATAGTTGGGTGAAAGAGCTTAGAGGGATTGTAGTAGGGAGATAGTGATAGGAGGAACCGTACTTAGGCGACAGTGGTCAGAGGGATCATAGTTGAGCAACTGGGTTAGGGGGATCATAGTGGGCAACAAAAGTTGGTGATACCGTAATTGGGCTATAGAAGTCAAAGAGATTATAGTCAGGTAGTGAAGGTCAATAAAATTGTGGTTGGTTACCAAAAGGTCTATTTGCCTTGGCCTGGAAAAGGTTCATCAACAACAGCTAGGTAGTGAAAGCCAAACAATGGTTGGCATGTGAGGGTTTGTTGGTGGTGGTCGATCGGCGAAAGCCTTACATTAGCCACTGGGCAGAGGTCCAATATCTAAGGTGTGAGGGTTTGTAGATGGCGGGGCTCAAGTGGAGCTCCAAGACTCCTTAAGACTCATAGCTCTGTTGACTATATAGCCTAGGTCCTTTCCCCATCAAGTAGTGAGATGATTATTAGTTATTAGAGAATTTTTTTATGTTTATAAAAGAAATTTTTATTTTACGAGTATAATTGCACATGCATTAAATGGACGCTAATAAATTTAAAATTTAAATAATATCATAGTTTTTTAAATAATATTTAATTAATTTAAAATTATTATAAAGAGATCAAATAGATAAATTTATCATTATAAGAAATTGTAA
>NW_021351682.1:23830-32482 GCF_001605985.2 Dendrobium catenatum | reverse complement strand
ATAACAATTTATATTTCCATCATACGACAAATGGTTTAAGGCTTTAATAAAATAGAATAATGACAGATAGTGAGCATATAAAAAAGAAAATATTAATATATGACATCCAAATTTATCATAATGAAAATAATTACAAGAAGTTCTATTCAGAATAAAAGTAAGACATATATAACAGTAATTATTCTGTAAATTAAATCATTTTCTATATAATGCCAATAAAACTTAATTTAAAAAAAATGTATTTATAAAAGATATGAATTGTTCAACTAGATATTATTATATATATATATATATTATATATATATCTCTTCTCCGGCGGTGGTTGGCAGGTACTATGATGGTGGCCGGCAGGAACCCCGGCGGTGGTCGGCAGGTACTCTGGTGGTGGCCGGCAAGAAATCCGGCGGTGGTCAGCAGGAACTCCGGCGGTGGTCGATGGCAAGAGAGCTCCCAAATTCCTCCCTTTCTTCTCTTCTTCTCCCTCTTCCTCCTCTCCTTCATGTGAAGAATGAGGGCCTATTTATAGTTTTTTGAGAGTGGCATGGCTTGTAATATGTGGAGGATCAAGGGCAAAATGGGAGTGTTTCAATGGACGGCTGATATTGATCCCCTTGATCATGGACTGTTTATTGGGCAATTGGATGTCTTAGTGATGTCAGAATTCAGTGATATTGGGCTCGTTGGATTCGTCTCATCGAGTCGCTCGATTCGACTATAAGCTTGTTATGTTTGGAAACCGTTTGGTAATCCAAATTGTGATATGAACCTTCCAACAGCGCTTCGGGTCCTTGATTTGGACTCATTTGGGCTCGGATTGAGTCGAATTTTGTGCCGTTGGGCTCGCCTTTCCGAGATGCTCAGTTCGACTATAAGTTTGCTGAAATAGGAATTTGGATGGTCTCCGAATTAATTTTCGAAGTTTCCAACTTGATTATGCCTCAAGATTCGTGCCTGATCAAGATAATTTTTGGTGACATATCAATAAGAAATTATTTTTTTTCTTGGATAACTTAAGTAATTTGTTGGTCATTATAAATTTCAACATTACATTACATGTTTTCAAAAAAGTAAAACATGTAAAGATGAAATGAATTAAAATGCTCAACCATAAAATATTTTAGATATAAGCTGATAAAATAAAGAGCAAAACTACAGCCGTTGACGACGTGGAATATCATCATTCCTTAGGGTAAATATACTCAGAGATCATTGTGGTTGCCTTTAAGGAAGTGGATCAATACCTAAGTCCTAATACTCCTAAATACGCTGGTGTTCTTGTGATGATTTTCATTACTATAAGAGTACATCTTATTCTTTTAGTGACGAAAGTAAGCCTATAGGTGCCATATACTCCTGTATAGATATGGGAAATGTTGAATATGAAGTTGTCTATTGGGATTGGCTGAGGTAGTCAAAATCTATAATATGATCAAATTGTGCATCATATGTAATAAACTGCTATGATGAAGGTCCAAGGTATAATGGTTGTGAATTGCCTAAGCATTAATGATTGGCCTATGTCGTATGTGGATATAATGTCATAACAACAAAGGCCAATATACATGGAATGTCTGGGGGGGTCCATGTTGTGAATTTGGACTGTTGCTTGTGATTTTCTTTCCTAATTTCTCCCAATTGATTTCTTATATGCCCCCTTATAGATCTAGATATAGCTTCTAAGGTAGAATATCTTGAGCCTTGAGCTATTTGTGTACCTCTAACATCTACCCTGTATTGAGCCTGCTTATCCATACTAGTGATAAATATATTGTAATATATGTACATTGATCTTTGCACTCAATTTTCTACCTTAATCACCTGATTAATGTCCAATGTTATGGATCTAGCATTCTCCCTTTTCTTTCCACCGAACAGTTCTAGAATGTCAAAATTGTGTATGTAGTAGTTCTCCTGGTAAATATATTCATAGAAGAAGGTTTTTTATTTTACAAAGAAATTTTGAATAAAGTTAAGATATTTTGATTATTGTAATTATGTGAGTATACGTACCACTAATTTCTCTCTAGAGATCTTGGAAAAATTATTTTTAGTGATAATGTTTGAGGCTGCAATAAGTAAATGATCCCCATTATGAGTACCATCATAGGTAAGTCCCTAACTCATGATTACCACTCCCTTCTGGTAGAATCATTGGAAAAAGATATGCAAGTTTATTGTTCCATAGTTTTATGTACACCTGATACTAAAATGTCTAGTCAATGTCAGCTTGCCCTAAGCCACTTATCCTTTTATACCCTCTCTCTATAGGTTCCAGGTCAATAAACTGAATACCTCCAAATTGTCTCATCACTAAATTACATAGGTTCCACTCCATATGATCGAGACGTGTGCTATCCATACCTCAATAGACACTCGATGTTTCCCTGGTAGGGTGGCAAAAACTATGTCCGTGTATGGATTCATGTTCACCTAAATCATAAGAATGTGTCCATTAGTTTAATAGTTATAAGTAAGTTTGAAGTTAAAATATAGAATCTTTAATGAATTTGGCTATGCCACAAACCATCTAGGTCATCCCCATATATCATTATTGCTGGTAGGGATCTCTCGTATTTAGTCCTCACCCAACCTACAAAAAAATCGTATTAGCAAATCATTACAATGATAGTTAATGAATATGAATAATTTGTATTAGCTGAGCATACAAATGTACAACTGGGTGGCTTTCCATGCAAGTAAATACAATGAGGTACTCAAAGTGTCGGTCTTCCTATATATAAGCACCCCATGACTAACTTACAGAAAATTGCACACCTAGTAATTTGCATGCGTGTAGGTCGAGTAGCATGACATAACTCTCTGCCTTGATGTGCCAAAATCAGACTAACAATAGACATCATACCAAATATGTCCAAGTCCATAAGTAGGGGTAACCACTAGAATGATACGTGTGACTGTTACATGACTGATATAAAAACATCCTATCATGAATAGGATGTGTGCATAAACATGCTGTAGGAATGTGATTGGTTGAAAATCATCATAAGACTCTCTATAAGTAGTCTATCTAAGCCATTAAAGAGGTATCATATAATTAACTTGAGTATTACCCATCATGAAGCTCGCTTGTACATCAGCATCTTTGAGAGCGTGGCACACATTATCACATATAAGGTGATTGTCAAGTAGCTCATAACAATAATCAGGCCAACTCTGCTAGCATAATCCTTCTCCAATAGTAATCGGGCAAAAAATCATAGGACCCGTAACTTTAATTCCAAGAAGGACCTAAACATCCTCTAGTGTAATGGTCATCTCCCCAATAGTATGGTGGAAAGTATTTGTCGTAGGACACCACCTCTCTATTAAAGTTGTTATAAGATTGTGATATAGATAGATGAACTGCTAGTGAAAGATGTTGTCCAAAACTAATGGCACGAAGAACATATATTAATCATGGGCAATGAATTGACCACTCACGAGCCATACATAAATACGCAGCTGCAACTAAAGGAGATGCCTGAAATGGTTATGGATGGATAGTACGTTAAATGAGTATTACTAAATAAAATAGCATTTAAGTAATTGTAATACTAGTTCATTATCAGGGGCTCAATGAGAAGCTCCTAATAAGGCAATGCTAAACTTTCCTCTACCGTCATCTCTCAAGTAGTAGTCCTACGTGAACAATGACTTGTTTATCTACCTTTTTTCTCTATCATATATGTTGTAATATTTCAGAATATATATTGAATAACTTTTCTTTTGCATATTTTAGTTCATTGCCATCATTTATCATAACTTCTTAGAAAAATCACCATATCACATCAGTTGCCACAAACAATTTAGTTTTTTCATAATAAATTAATAATAAGCTTTTGAAACACATGAGTTTATGGGGAAACAAATGAGTAAAAAATATGATGTAAATGACAGGTACATGGAAGACAAGTTAGCAGACACAATTGTAGTTGCAGGTCAAATTATCAAATTAATATATATATGGCAGTAATCAAACCTAGACAAGCTAGGATTATTTGGACACATTGCCCTGTTGTGGCTCAAATTTTTTACAAACACCACAAGGCCTAAGTGATGATCTGGAGGTCTTATCCATGGTATTCCTTACTCTATTAAAGCAGAGCTAACTAATGTGACACCTATAAGCAAGGGCAATTAAAGGGATAATCCCATGTTCATCATTAAATACAAGACATAAGACTTTCTCAAGAATTACATGGAAAAGTGTTGAGTAACTTTCTTTGTTGAAGTATAGCTTGTAATATGGTGACACAAAAGAAGTATAATTACGTATAATGTCTCATCGCAGAAGTAACAATAACATGTACACATGTAATATGATAGAGCTAGGGCTTACTACATGCATATGTCTAGGTATTTGTACTTATGATCTCCAACTTATGAGTCCAGCTAAACATGTCAAAAACTCAAATTTTTTTTTATTATTTATCATAAATGGCTTGGGGCAATGTTGAGCCTCCCTTTGAAAGTCGTGATAGCTTCTAGAATAATGCAACCATATTGTAATAAATGGCCATTATTAAACCTTGTATTGGTAGCCCACATGCATGTTTGAGAACTTTGTTAAATCTTTTATATATATTTATGGTCATAACATGTTAGCAACAACCTTCATCAAAAAGTGGGTCCAGTTTGCCACATAATGCTCCACAAACTAGTTAAAGGCATCTTATATAGCCATCCTTATATAATTCATCGTGCGGTTGAAGTAACTTGTGTCATCTATGTTTTAAGTTCAATACATCTTCTCACCAAGCCCCTCCCTATCTAGAATGTTGACATGTCATATAGCCTTTTTGAAGTTCTTATGTAGGTGATAAAGACAATGTCTATGTGCTACATTTGGAAACACATCCTGGCAGAACCTAATAAGTATTGGATGCTTATATTAGATTATACATAGGTCTTTCCATTATATAATAATTCCAATGAGATCGTGAGGCATATGCAACCAAGTCCATGATTCATTGCTTTCCACTTTAACAAATTTGAATGCAAGTTGGAATAAACCACCATTAGAATCTATCATAATAACAACTAAAAGGGTGCCATGATACTTTCTTATCAAAAAAGTCCCATCTAAGCTAAGGATGGGTTGGTTTTATTTCCATCCAATAATTTAAGCATTGAAGGACCAAAAATTGCCCTTGAAGTGGGAGTTACCCACCATTTGAATGTTGTATACATTCCCTAGGATGGCCGCACGGGTTGCCTGCATGAAGTGGTACAAAGAGCAATATAATTCTTCATAAGTACCGAAGATGGATTATATCAACTTTCTGCATTCATCTCAAGCCTTTACATATGACACCTTGATGTAAAATTTGTATTCCATTCTTGTAATTATCTTCTTCATCTTAATGTCGAGTTGATGGCATTGAATGGAAGTAATATATTTGTAAATGAATTTGGATGTGCAATTATGATGAGCAACCACCATGACAGATTCTATATAGGTGTGGTGCGAACCATAAGCATATATTCTCCAAATTCCACCTAGTATTTTACTTCATGCGACATGGAGGCATCATACAGATGGCCATTGTGGACTATTATGCTAAGCACATATTATGGTTTGTCTTATTTTGTTAGAGCTAGATTTGATGTACTAAATTTTATCGGTGATAAAAGAGGCTTCCTCTATATGAAAAATCAACCCTTTATAAATTTCAGTGGGCATTGTAGCTTCTATTGTAGTTATTGTGGTCCCTATTGTTGGGGCATCATACTCGTCATTGTTATCCCATTGTTGAGTTGTACAAATAATTTCTACAAAATTATTACTAGTGAACATTGCTTCTAGACCTTCAAGATTTTCCTTAGCATGTTGTTGAATGAACTCATGGCTAGGTATCTCTATCTCGTGATCTTTGAAAGAAGGACTTGATCTAATCCAGGGCTACTCCTAAATGCATCATTGCTGCCACTATCCATTAATTGTTATTCGTGGACATCATCTTGATTTTTTTCACCACCTTCTTATAGGTTTGATTATTGGAGCACACCCCTTGAAGAATGGAGATCTTTAATGTACTCAGACAATGATATGGCTCCACTTCGTCTGTCACCAACACTAGCACATGGCTGAGCTTCTTGTTATAAATAAGTTGGGCACTTGCATAAGCTTAGGCGCCCACAAAAGTCAGCTAACATGGCCATTGAAAAATCACTTGTGCTAACACGTACGCTATGGAATGGCCATTAGAGTCTGCCTATGAAATAACAACACAATTTGACAACATTATAGTTTTTGTCAAACAACTATGAAGAAGAAATGCATCATCAAAGTAACGTGATAATTAACCGATATACTTGAGTTGATGGGCCAGCTTTGTTAAATATGAAGTTTGTTGTGCTTGTCCTGGTTGGCTCTCTTGCAGAAAGTTCTTTAGCTTCCACGTGCACGGTTAAAGTACGCTTCTAATTAGCCTCCAACAACATATACTCATACACCTCATCCATAACATGGGTGGAAGCATATTCTCCATTATCACGAAGTCGACATATAAGATTAACCTTGTGTGTGGATGAATTGTATGATAACACAGGAATAATTTATAGCTTCTGTTGAGACAATGATATAATATCATCTATGATGATTGATCTATTCCTATCGGCAACATAGGTTTGTATGAATTCAACCATAACTGCCAACTCGTCACTGAAGTATAAAAGTAATTGTGTAATTCCACAAAAATATTAGTATGTCTGAAGGAGCTAAAAAAACATCTCGTCTATAAAAAAATTTCCTCACTCATAGGGTTGACTTAATTATGAATGCTAATGATTACGAACAATATTAAATACATATATAATAATACAAAAATATGTTATGTTAGTTACTTTCTAAAAATGATAGTCACTGTGACTATATGTAAAAGCTAACTATCTAACACTAATACCTAGTTTGATTGGACGTTTTTTGTGCTTATTCCTTTTTAAAACAGTAAAGTTATTTCTTCTTATTGTTTGGTTCCTCAAACCACATTTTTAATAACATCATTTTTTCATTTTTCTGTTATTTTGATAAAGCTTTTTATATATGCTTTCTCCATTAGAAACTCTTTTTCCTGAACCAATGTTTCTTAAAACTGCCTTTTACAAAAGTATCAAATAACCAAATGAAGCCTAAGCTATAAAAATTTTACGTGATTTTGCTTGACTTTCTTTCTGATATTCTCTCCAAATTTATTAAATTTAATTTCAAATATTCTATTACTAACTAATGTATTTTTAGTTAGATTATTTCCTAAGGAAACATTTCATTTAATTACTAACCGGCCATTACATTATAGTCTAATATAAATTAATTTTAAAAAACCCACAAATATAACATATTAATTTCAAAAAGATATTTTAAAAAATATGTTTATCTAACTATTTTTTTTTTTTTTATATTTTCTTCATTACTTTATAATAGTACAATAGAGGATAAGAATTAATAACATGGACTTCTTGGAAATTTCTGTAAATTTAAATAAATTCTCAAATAAATTTTATTTTTTATTTAAACCTTTTTATTAATAACAAATAAACTTCTAATTAATATATATAAAAAACTTCTAATTAATATAATTGAAATGAAACATATTAATTCCGATAATATTATTCTTTTTCATTTTTCCTCAAATATAATATTTCATTAAGAGAAAAGATTAGATTAACTATTGCTAAATAAAAAATAATTAATATTCATAAATTAATATTTTTCAAAAATAAAAGTCATTATCTATATGTTCTTAGTACATTTATTAATGAGTTCCAATGGAATTTAAATATAGGTTTCTTATAATTCATGGTTTAGACTTTTCTTTTATTGTGTTGATACACAAGCAAGAGAGCATATAGCGTACACGCCAGAAGAATTCATGAAAGAGATATAATTTCTCGTAAATTATTTAAAAACAATTAATAAAATATTTAGAGACATCTTACATTATTAACAAAAGTTTCCTTAGTTTCACTTGATAAATGTTTCATGTTAGAATATTCACAATCGGTGGAGAGAGATAGAATTTAGCATTTTAACTTTGTATGAAGATCTAACACACAAACTGATGAGAGAGAAGGGTGCTACGTTCATAAGAGATATCAAAATTTTTATGTGGAAACCCCAAAAAAAGTGAAAAATTTTACCGTGCCTTGCCAAGTCAAAATGAATCCATTAGTGTTGATGGTTGATTACAAATAATGCCCCTCCTCAGACAAGGGCATTGTCACGACCCGACCCGAGACGGATCCCGCCCGCACCGGGCCGCGACCAGCTTAACGAACAGACAGACCAGGATCTGGCTTTGGAATTTGCTTCGGAACTGATTCTTCCAAATATTTCAACTCAAAAACAGACAAACACAGAGCTACTATGAAACATCAAATGCAGCGGAACAAATCATCTATATTTTTCTTTTCCTCAAAACAATCATCTACAAATACAGTACATGACTGACAGAGAAAACAAAGAAGAAAAGCCATGACTGTACAAAAATCAAAAAGTACAAAATACCTATAACTGATCTGATCAAACTCTGAACTCTAGTCCAAGACCTCCTTCCCTTTCCCAGAGCCTGAAAAACACACGCAGAAAACAAGGGTGAGCTCAACAGCTGAGCAAAACAACAAACCTCCAATCAAAACTTCCAGAATCCAAAA
>NW_021351682.1:0-23536 GCF_001605985.2 Dendrobium catenatum | reverse complement strand
ATTTAATCTCATCACAGAAAAATACATGCAAAATAAAACACCGCCGAATTTAAAAATACCCGGACAAAAATCTCCAGAAAATAACCAAAATGTGCACACTCGGCACGTCAACAACATACAGAAACTTACGTGGTAAAAACTGAACCAGTCGGAAAATACGGACGAAATTAGTTAACAAAAATGAAATTCGGACAGAAAAGTCGTTCAAATTGCACCGTTCTGAAAATTGAGAAAGGCGGAATGTGCCTTACCTTGCGTATAACACTTTACTGAACTGTCACGACGAACGAAAACGGCCCGTCGTCGCCCGAAAATCAACTTTTCCAAAAGTTCTCTCGACTTTCTCTCTCCTAAGAACTTTAGATATTTTATTTTGATTTTTCTCTCTCTTCAAAACGACTGATTTCAGCTTTAAAATACTCAGATCGTCCTGGCCGATCGCACGATCGTCCTGGACGATTAGACCAATTTCACATCGTCTTGGGACGATTTCGCAGGACGATTCAGGACGATAATTAATTTCCAAAAACCCCTTGCTCTCTGACTTGTGCCATCCACTGATCGTCCCGGGACGATACCTCGATCGTCCTGGACGATCAGACCAAAAACCCATCGTCCTGGCCGATTCCCTGTACGATCCTCAGGACGATAATTAATTCTGAAAAAGTCCTGCTCTCTGTCTTTTACACTGAACTGATCGGCCTGGGACGATCGATGCCCCTATCGGCCTGGCCGATCGTGGGAGAAAAATCACCTGGAGCAATCTGGGCAATTTCTGGAGCAAATTTCAACTGATAGTCCCAGGACGATCCTAGATCGTCCTGGACGATTCTGGAGCAGAAACAGAACTTCACAGGCATTCACTCAATGCAATAAATGTACATCTTGTACATCACGTTACATATTTGGTAAATGGCATGATAGCTATCCTCAAGAGAGTGTTGGCATGTTTGTTTAGCCAGTAGGGTCATAGTCAAGCGATAAAGGTCAGAGGGACCATAGTCAGCAAGTGAAAGAGGTCAGAAGAATCGTAGTTGGGTGATGGTGGTCAGAGGGACCGTAGTCGGTGAGCAAAAAAGATTAGAAGGACTGATATTGAGCAATGGTGGATGAAGGGTCCTCAATTCATAAGCAACATAGGTTAAAAGGATAATAGTTGGGTGACAGTGATTGGAAGAATGATAGTTGGGTGATGGTGGTCAGAAGGATCATAATTACGGGTGATTGAGGTCGGAAGGACTATAATTGGGCAATAGAAATTTGAAGGACCACGGTCGATGGGCAACGAAAGTCAGAAGGACTGTAGTCGTACGACGGTGGTCGAAGGATGAAAGTCGAGCTATGGTTGTCGGAGTGGAACGTAGTTGGTGGGCACAACCATGGTGGCCATAGCAATCATAGTCGGTCAATGATAGAGGACAGAGGGACCATAGTTAGGAGATATTGGTCGTAAGGATTATAGTCAGGTGACATAGGTTGAAGAAACTGTACTTCGATAACGATGGTTGGAAGGATCGTAGATGGTGGTCATAAAGATTGTAGATGAGTGATGGTAGTCGGAATGATTGTAATCGGGCGACGGTGGTCGAAAGGATCGTAATCAGCTATAAAGGTTGAAGAGACCCTAGTCGGATGATAATGTTTAGAAGGACCATAATTGACGTTGGTGAGTGGAGTAAAGCTCATTAATTGATTCCATATTGAGGTTAGACAGTCATTGTCGGCCAAAGGTTCATCAGTAGCGGCCTCGAGGTGAAAATTCGTCAGCGGTGGTGCCAAGGTGGAGGTCTAGGATTCTTTTCTCCTTCCACCCACTTTGTGAAGAAAAAGGGGTCTATTTATTATTTTTTTAGAGTGGCATGACTAGTAAATAGGGAGAAGATCAAGGGTTTGTTGGGTGTGTTATAATGGACGACCGATATGAACTCTCTCGATTATAGATTATTTATCATGTATGAGAGTGCCTTAATGATGTTAGAAGTTGGTGATCTTGGGCTTGTTGAATTCATCTCATCAAGCCGCTCAATTTGACTATAAGAATGTGACAATTGGATATCATTTATTCATCGCATTAATTTTTTGAAGCTTCCAAATAGGTTTCGGGCCAGCCCTCGATTTGGACCCATTTGGGTTCAGATTGGACTGATTTTGGTTAGGGTTGTCAATTCGGGTCAACTGGTTAGGTTCGGGTCGAAGCTGACTTCACCCAGCCATAAATGGGTCAACCCAAACCCTACCCATTTTTACAAAAGGGATAGGTTTTCCAACCCAAACCCGACCTGTGTGGGTGACCCGATCTGACCCGCGACCCATTAGTAAAATGCGTGTGGGACAGGAAAATCATGCTATAGTGCTGCACTGCTGCGTCGCTAGTGCGGATGGGCGGTAGGTATGTTGAGGCGTCGAGCGAACAGTGTGGGGCAAGGCCTCAGGCCACAGTATGGTGTGACTCAGGCGACAATCGCGTTGATTGGTTACACGGCAAAGCTAGTCGCTAGGCGCTAGTTTGCAGGATAAGCGAATCTTGGGTGCGAGTCGAGGCTGACTCAGATTGGCTGTCTCAACTCTAGCATCTGGCCGAGGCATGTCGCTGCTGCATGCAAGGATCAGGGTTCAGTCTTGTCTGAGTTAGAGACACCATACGCGATGCGGCTAGTGGCCACGAGGACGCAGATGCCTGGACACGGGTTGATGACGGGTCAAATTCAGGTGACTTTCGGGTTGACGAGTCAACCTGAACCTGGATTTTTCCGGGTCGAGTCAGATTTTGACACCCCTAATTTTGGTGTTGTTGGGTTCTTATCTCTGAGTTGTTTTGTTTGGCTAAAAGATTATTGAGATCAGAGTTCAGATGGTCATGGATTTAATTTTAAAAGTTCTCGATTCATATCTGCTTCGAGATTCATGCCCGATTTATTTGATTTTTGGTGACCTATCAAATAGTTTTTCCAAAAATTAGGCTGGTAGGCAGAAAGCTAAAGATAAATTGATTTCTTACTTGCATCCAAAAGCAAAAATTATAAAGAAATACCTTTCTAATGGCGTTAATGCTCAGGTCTGCTTTGCAGAAGAAATTATAAGTTGTAGCTAAATAGCACACAGGTGTAAACTCCATTACATTTATATGTTTAGGTTTCATTTGGGACAATTTTTTCACTACTTCTTAAATAAGCTTTTTAGTACAAAAATTTATTGAACATAAAAATTTTGCCCTAAAAAGTTGTTTTAGAAAGCAGTAAGAAACTTATTGCAAACAAACCAAACTTTTTACTATTTCAAAATATTAGCATTTTTTTCATAAAAATATATTAACCAAAACAAAATTTGTAAAATATGTTTAAAAATAAAAAAAATGAAAAAACCCTTTCTTTTTGTTTGGATATTTCCTCATTTCGCATTGTCCTACCAAAATAAAATTTAATTATTAAAATAATTCTAAATTTTAATTTATTTTAATATTTAATATAAAGAAATTGATACAAGGAAGTAATTTTTTTTCCTGACTTTAAAATTTCAGTTTTTTAATATTCTAATCTACATACACCAATTTGGCTTTTTATTTATTCAATGCATAACTATATGAGATCTTTCAACTTACCTAAATAAAATCTTTAAGATTAAAAATGATAGTAAAAATTATTAAAAAAAACTAAAAATGTATGAACACCACTAAAAATTTGCACACAAAATTGCTAAAAAAATTAAATTTATTTGCTCTACAATAAATTTAACAAAACTAACATTAGAATCATAAACTACAAGATATAAAATTACAACATCAGCTATTTCATCTAACAATATAGCATAATAAAAAAAAATTTTAACAACTACATTTGAAAATCAGTAACAACAATTAAAACTAAAAAAGAAAATTACTAGCTTCCCTACCTTTCCTCTTCTTATGGATAATGTTTCCTTCCTCTATATTCAACGGGGCATTTTATAGTCTTCATTCTGCCACCTTCAACCCTCCCCATAACTCCGCAGTCCTAACTCTCCAAGTCTAAGAATTAAAAGCCCCAAATCTCCATGGCTTGGAATTAAAGTCCTGATTTTTTAGGATCTAGTCGGTGAAAGGTAGAGTGATTGGGTAAAATGC
The DNA here is from genome assembly GCF_001605985.2 of Dendrobium catenatum. Taxonomy (NCBI): domain Eukaryota; kingdom Viridiplantae; phylum Streptophyta; class Magnoliopsida; order Asparagales; family Orchidaceae; genus Dendrobium; species Dendrobium catenatum. The sequence goes on along the minus strand of NW_021351682.1, from coordinate 19,437 downwards.
TGACAAACTTCATATTTTGAAAATAAACCCGCAACATCCTTTTTTAGTCCCAACCACTAAAACATATCTTTCAAATAATTGTACATTTTTATTGCTTCATGGATGAACAGTATACCCTTAAATAGCGAGTCTCATGCAAAATTTCTAATCTCATATCTCCAAAATTAGGGACACACAATCTATTCTTGTAAAAAATAATACTAGAATTAGACACTCATAATGCAGGTTTCTTACTAGATGTGGCATGATCAATCAACTTCAAATATTTTGTGTCTGAATTTTGATATTCCTTATTCCTTTCTTACAGAGAAGGTTGAATGATTATCTGAGCCAAAAAAATCAGAATCACAATAAGTAGAAGAAATCGCCTTCAATTATAATATATCCATATATCAAATCAAACAATCATAAGAGGTAATCTAAATACATGAAAATCTAAAATATTTCATACTAAGAGCATCTATTACTACATTATCCTTACGAGGTTGGTACTGAATAGTTAGAACATAGTCTTTAATTAACTCAAGTCATATGTGATAACTTAATTTTTTGAAATATTTTTTTTTTAATGAAAATGTTTAATTTCAGCGTCGTGACTTGTCAAAGAAGAAAGAGAGAGGGAGTAGAGAGAAGGCTGTTCAAAAATTTCCTCAATTCATTATAAGTAACCCAATTCTCATTTTTATTTTCAATAATTTTGAGTTTGGTAGATTTTTTCTCTCCTAAATTGATAAAAAATATATTTTCTTCTAATTTATCAAGTTTTTATCATATAAATTTTTTATATAATAACTATGAATAATGTGAACATTTTATATTAACTTCACTAAAATTTACTAGCTAGAATTTAAAGTTGTGATTTTCTTTGAAGTTATGGATATTATATATATTATTATATTGAGCATAATTGATTATTTCATATTGCATTTTGATTTTGACATTTGTATAAGCAAGAAAAGATGGCTGTTAATACTATAAAATGGATTGGATGTTAAAATATAATATCCTGCACAAGAGGGTGGCCCGATGGTATTAGCTTTAAAGATGGTTTGTGATGTTATCATGATTGTAGCCTATAACATATAACAAAATTACATCGATGGGCAGAGGATGATGACTCTTAATAATTTTTTAAAGCCATATATAATAATAATGATAAAAGATGAATGATAATGATATAATGATATAAAAAATGAATAACTGAAAAGGATAAAAATACCATATTAAAGTTGGATGTCCTACCTTACTGAATTGTATCCTTCTATTTTGATAGATAAACTAGTAACATGTATACATTGAAAACATATGAATGGATACAAGTACTGATTACATATAATTAATGTTTAAACTCAGGCTTTCAAATTTATTATTTTGATGATAATAAATAATATTAATTACCTTTTATTTCTCCTAGTATTTATAATTCATATTTGTATGTGTGTTGACTAATATTTTAGGTACACCATGAACCATTCTTTGAAAAATCAGGGCTCAAGATTGAGTAGAATAGGTTATGTTAAATGAGTCTATAATTTTCATTTTATTATTTTTTAATTTACTAAGTCAAGTCCTGTAATGATGTATGTTAGCTTGGTGACTGTGCACACACACATGGAGAGTGAAAATGATTTTAAATATTTTAATTATTATATATATTATAATGTAAAATATGGATCGTACTATATGATATGGTATTACAGAAATTGATTAAAATATTTTTTCCTGGGAAAAATATTGGTGAAATATAACTAATCGTACAGTACGAGCACCACATCATACTCAAAGATCTGTTAAAGCCCACCATCCATTAAATTAGAAAAAAAATTGAATTTAAAAAGTTGTTCTAATCGTACTATATAAACATGATCGTATTGTACAATGTTTAAAATATTGCATATATTAATCCTATGATTATTCAATCGAATCGATCTTCAATAAGTGCATGACCCAAGAGAGAGAAGCTCTGGTTATCTAGAGAGAGAAGTGTTCTGATTTTTTCAATTTCTAGTTCGTAGTCTTTTAGCGGCCGTCCGATGGCGACGAATTCTCACCGGACATCAATTCTTCATGATCCCGGTGAGTCTAGACGATCATCTAATGGAGGGGGGGTTAAATCATGCAAGATCTCTTCCGGCTTTTGGTAATTCTGAATCAGCATTGTTGAAGATGAGGAAAGGTGGTGCTTTGGTGATTAGTGAAGGAGGATTTCTTCCTCCTAAACATTCTGAGATTGTTATTGGCAAAGGTAAAGAAGTATTGGTGGAGAATAGATGTAAAATTCAGAAACATGTTTCTAAGGGTTTTGTTGAAAATTTAAATTTAAAAAAATCAAGAAATGCCTAAAGTGAAGGAAGGAAATTCTGGTATTCTGACTGATGGTGTTGTTGAAAAAGGTACAAGGCAGATAAGTTGGTTGCTGAGTTTCAAATGGTAAATGATGAAGAAGTGGAGTTAGAATATCAAGAAGACGTTTTAGTTCCAGATGACAAAACTAATGAAGAAGGAATTCTGTTGAAGAGTACTGAAGAGGATTTGATATCTGTTCGGCATTATGATGTTGTAGAGCTTAATTCTGGGATCCTGTTAGAAAATTCTGTGGTATTACCAAAGCCTCCTATTGGTAATACATTGAATAATGCTTGGAAGAAGAAAGACAATATTCGTGTCATTGATTTGGATTATGGTATGCCTTTATTTGAAGATGGTACCACTGTTAAACTAAATGTGGAGAAGGAAACAGAGAATATTAAAGACTACATAATGCTCTAGTTGTTAAAGCTTTTGGGGAGAATGTGCCTCTTTACGTGATTAGCAATGAGCTGAGAAGGCAATGGGCACAGTTTGGTAAATTTCACCTTACAATGCTTAGTATGGGGTGGAGCTTATGTACTTTTGAAGATACTAAAGCTGTGGAATCAGTTATGAATAATGGGCCTTGGTTTGTTAATGGGCATATCATAGGTATGGATAAATGGTCTCCTACGTTCTCTCCTTCTTCGTTAAAAGGGCTTATAGCTCCAGTCTGGATAAGATTACCAAATTTACCTCTTCATTGTTGGGATGAGGTGAATGTTTGTAGGATTGCTTCACAGGTGGGCACACCATATATGATTGATGGAAGTATGTTTCAATGGAGTAGGAGGGAGTTTGCGAGAACATGTGTCCGTGTGAAACTGGAAGATCGACTACCTTGTGGTGTTTGGGTTGAGGGGAGTTATGGAATTTTTTTTTCAAAAGATTGAATTTGAAAAGATTTCTTCTTTATGTTTCTCTTGTGGAAGAATTGGACACATAAAGAATGATTGCCCAGAGAAGAAGGCTGCTGTGGTGGAAGGCAATGGTGCTCAGCAAAGTTTTAAAGGATTGAATAAATCTCCCATACTAAATGAATCAGTAAATAATAATGATAAGAAGATGGCAAAATTGGATACTCTTGAGGATAGTTATGGACCTTGGATCCATGTGAATTATGGAAAGAAGAAATTGATTAACAGGAGAAAATTCCCACCTGTTGTTATGAAAAGGTCTGAAAAGAAGTTTGAAGCTGCTAAAATAATTGAGAAGAAGCATAAAACAAAAATAGATAAATCAACTATGGAGGTAATGACTAATGTGCAAAGTCTAGTTCGGGATTCTTCAACTATACTGAGGAAGTCTACAGCTGGAATTGGTATGATATCTCAATCCAATAAATTTGATTCTTTATGTGATATTGGGGAAGAAAGAGAAATTGTTTAGGATTATGCTGATGAAGGAAAAATATGTGATATGGGCAATCACAATGTTGATGAAGTCCAAAGCATTGTGGATATTGAGGCTGAAGATTTGGAGATAATTCCTAATGATAAGGAAAGCAATCTGGAAGGTGGTGGGGAGATTTTGAATGATAAATTGGAAGAGAGAGATGATATCTCAACTTCTGTTAAAAAGAAGTATTCCAAACAGCTTAAGGGATTAGGTCCTATTAACCTTTCTCTTAGAAACAGAAGATTTGATGGAGAAGTTAAAAACAAGGCGGGGAACTCTTCCCCTACTCTTCATTAATGGCCTCTATAATTTTTTGGAATTGTAAAGGAGCAAGAAAGAGTCAAGCTTATCTATACTTGAAGGATATTGTGAAGGAGTATGGGGTGTTGTTTTTTGGATTGTTGGAAACAAAACTAACTTTGGTTAGTAGGAATGATATCAATTCTTTAATTGGAATTGATTGGGATTTTTGTTACTCACCTTCGAATGGTTTATCTGGTGGCATTTTGGTTGTTTGGAGATCCAACCTTGCTTCTTTTTCTTTATGTACTTCCTCTTCCCAATGTATTATAGGTGATTTAAACATTTTGAAGATGGGGACTTGGAGAATTTCTACAGTGTATGGTCACAAAGAGGTGGTTGGGAGGAGGGAACTTTAGAGGGCTATTGATTTATAGTCTTCCAAGGATATTCCTTCAATTATAGGTGGAGATTATAATTGCTTATTGGCCAAAGAAGATAAGAAAGGTGGTAAGAGATTTTTATTTTCTCAAGGTGCAAAGGATATGAAAAATTTTTTGATCAATAATGATTTGCATGAAGCCGGTTTTCTGGGTCCTAGATTTACTTGGTGCAACAACTAGGTGGGTGGAGCTCGCATTTTGGAGAGGTTAGATATGTGCTATTTGAATTCTGCTACTATTGGCTCTTCCCAGTTGATGGTGGTTCGGCATCTTCCTAGGATTGCTGCTTATCACTATCCTATCCTGCTTGATCTTGTCAGTAAATTTCCTAAAACCCAAAAATTTATTAAATTTGAAGATTATTGGTCATCTTATCCAGCTTCTACTTGTATTGCTCGTAATACTTGGAATAAAAGTAGTTGTGGTTCTTTGCTGAAATCCTAAATAAAAAGTTTAATAGATCCTTGAAAGCATTATACTTTTGGAGTAAAGCAAAACATAAAGATCTCAATGAGTTGAAGGAATGTCTTAAGAAGGACATTTATGAATTACAAATGGAGGAAGCTTCTGGTAGTTTTCTTTATAATGATAAGATCTTGCTCTTAAGATCTAAGGTGAATGAACTTAACCGTACTTTGGCACAGTTGAATACTTGATGGAGACAGAGAACTAAGATAAATTGGGAAAAGAATGGAGATAAAAATACAAAATTTTTTCAAACTTATGCCAATGGTAGAAGGAACAGGAATTGGATTTGAAAGATCAAAAATGAAGATGGTATTGAGGTTGAAGAGCAAAATTTGATTGAGAACATTTTGGTTGAATACTTCAGTCATAAATGGCGGTTCAGAAATTGTAATTTAGAAAATTGGCCACCTAGTTTATCTGTTCTGGATTCAGAGGATAGTAAAAAACTGGAAGCTAAACTCACGGTGGAAGAACTTACTGAAGCTGTTAAAGGATTGAAGGGATTCAAATCTCCAGGAATAGATGGTATATCTTATTCCTTCTTGAAGAATTATTGGTCTATTATTAAAAGTGATACGTGGAATGACATTCAGCATGTGTTCTCTACAGGAGTCATGGAACCGGGATGGAAAGAGACTGTTTTAGTGCTCATTCCGAAAATTAAAAATCCTGTTTTGCCTTCTCACTGCAGACCGATAAGTTTATGTAAATCAATTTATAAATTGATTGCAAAAATTCTTTTAAATAGAATGCAGGGATTGATTCATAATCTCATTTCCAATGAACAAGGTGCTTTTTTGAAGGGAAGATCTATATCTCAACATATTCTTATGGCTCATGAAATGTTTCATAGATTCAGGTTTTCTAAAACTTCAAAAGGGTTGGTTTCATTCAAGTTTGATATGGAACAAGCTTACAATAGCATGGGTTGGCCAGCATTGGAACAAGTCTTGAGGTATTTTGGTTTTCCTTGTAAATTCTCAAAACTAATCATGGATTGTGTTGTGGATGCTAAGTTCTCTATTTTGATTAATGGCAATTATTCTAAATGGATAATGGTTAAGAGTAGGTTTCGTCAGGGTTGTCCACTCTCTCCATTTTTATTCATTTTATGTTCTCAATTGCTTTCTAATACTTTGATTAATAAAGGAGACTTGGTGGGAATCAAAGTACATTCTAGTATCCCTAGAATTTCTATTTGCTTTATGCAGATGATATTATTATTTTGGCGAGTGGATTTTGGTGAGTGGACGGGCCAACATATTAACTACAATAATCTTTTATTATATTTGGTAAAGTAGTGAATAAGAAGAAAAGGAGGAACATTGCTCGAATTATGGGGCTTAAAACGGTGAAGGAGATGACTTATTTGAGTGTGAAGATAGCCTTGAGAAGATTAGTTCGTCATGATTTCCAAGATTTACTAGATAAATCCTTAAAGAAGATCAATATTTGGGGAAACAAGTTTCTGTCTCTACAAGAAAGGATTACTCTTATTAAGTCTGTTATTTCAACTTTTCCAATCTTTCAATTGGCTCATGCTCTTGTTCCTAAATGCATTCTTGCTGAGCTTTATAAATTGTGTAGGACTTTTTTTTGGAACAAACAAAATGGTAAATACGGTATTCATTATGTTAATTGGGAAGTTTTGTGTTGACCAATTGAATATGGCGAAAGAGGTATCCATTCTTGTTCAAATTTTGTTGGCCCGATAAGAGCAAAGCTGAATTGGAATTATTTGAATTATAAAGATTGTTTGCTGCATAAAATTATGTCTTTAAAGTATGGATTGGTTTTTTCAAATCCTGTTGGTGTCTGCTGCTTGGAAAATTATCATAATGGTGCCAAAGCTCTTGATAATATTACAAGATGGAAAATCGGTGATGGGAGATCCGTTAATGTGTTAAAAAACATTTGGATTCTTAATAAAAGTATCATGAGGTGGCCTACTTTTGTTTCTATATTGCTGGAACCTGAATTGTTAGTAGAAAATTTGATTACTAACGGTACCTGGAATCTGGACATTCTGAGAAAAATTTTTGGTGAAGACTTGGTTCAGGTGATTTACAGAATTAATATTCATCCTTTGGAAGTACAAAGGTATTATAGTTGAAGGAGATAATGCAAATGTTATCAAACATCTTCAAAAAGGTTACAATCTTTTTCAAATCGTGGATGACCACAATGAGGTACCTTATAGTTTGCAAGATTTGGAAATCATAATAATATGGAAGACTATTCAGTCATACAGTCACCTTTATTTGAAAATATTTCTTTTGATTTTTTAAAAATTTGTATCTCTACTTTATTGCAATTAATTGATTATCAAATGTGACATATGATTCAATCTGATTCTTTTATACCATTACGTATTATAGATATAGTTAAAACTGATATTCTTTTTACTGATTGGAGTAAAATAGAATAAATTAATACTCAACTAAATGCTGAGTGCTTGAATTATTTTTTCTGTGCGTTAAATTCTGAAGGCTGCAAGAGAATCTCTATATGTACTATTGGAAAAGAAATTTGGGATAGATTATGCATTACATACAAAGGTACTAGTGATGTCAAGCAATATAAGTTGAATATTTTAATGCTTGATTATGAACTTTTCTACATGAAACCTTATGAGATGATCTTAGACATGTATACTAGGTTTACTCTGATTGTGACGTCATTACATGCTTTAGGTAGATTTCTTTTAAACTTTGAAAATGTTAACAAAATTCTATATTCTTTATTTGATAAATTTGATGCTAAAGTCATATCTATATATGAATCAAAAGATTTGAATGTTTATTTTATAGATAATCTAATAGGCTCACTCATTTCCTACGAGCAAAATGTGAGTCAAAGACTTTTGTATGTAGGTGATGAGAAGATTATAGTGCTAAAAGCCACAGACACAAATTAATGTAGCTTAGTAGATGATGAGAGTAAGTAGATAACATTGATAACAAATAAATTTAAAAGTTTATTGAAGCACAAGCATAAGCATCAAAAAAAGTGGGGCAAAGGTAAAAAAAGATAAAAAAATATTAAATTTTCTTCTGATGTTATTTTCTTTAGGTTTAGGAAACCCAGACATTAAAAATTTGAATGACCCAATTTAAAAACTATTCCCACAAGAGAAAAGAGTAAAATTAAGCCGATTATAATATGGGAAATAGATAAAAAGTAAAAAATATTCTAGGCAGACCTATCATGTGATTAATTAATCGAATCAGCCTAATTTTGATATTTTGATCATATTATACAAACTGAATCATATTATACGATAAACATAGATGATTTTGGTCATCCTATGTTTCATCCTAGATGAACTGCATTTCGATTGAACTATTCGTACTGTACTAACTGAACAAGAAAATTGAACTATTTCTACAGTACTAACTGGGGATCATATAGTACTAATAGGTCAAATTTTGTACATTGTACTGGATAATCCTTCAATCGTATTATACAATCTTTAACAATTGAATTGATTTTTAGGGTTTTTTTAAGCCCTTTATTTAAGCTTTCTCATAAGACATTGTAAGAGTTTTTTAGCAGCAACTGTGTCTTTATTCTTTTGGAGAAAAATTGATGAAAGAACTTGAAAGGGAGAGAGGAAATGGTGGAGTTTGAAAGAGAGAAGATCCTTGGAGGGGGATTTGAGGGAGTGTGGAGGGGATTTCACACAATTGCTATGGCAAGCTTGCACCTCAGTACCATCGGATTGAAGGTATATTAGTTTGCATCCATAATTGATGTATAAGTAAATTGTAAATTTATGAGGGTTATTAAACCCTTATGAACTAGTCCCGAGGCTAACCAAGCGGGGGTAAATTGGTGATTTAAAAAATTCTTTAAATAGAAAGAAAAATTCCCCTTCTAAATCTTTTTCAATATCTGAAAATTGATAGTTGTATCTCTTGATGCAGAGCAAAGTAATTTTATAATAATTGAAAATCAAAGATTTTTAACCACACAATTAATACAGAAATAAAATATATAAAATAAAGTGCAAAAAATAAAACCAAGAATAGACATAATAGAGATTTTTAGTGGTTCACTCAACCTGACCTACGTTCACTCTCAAAGACTCCCGCTCTAAGTATTACACTAAACTCTTTAGTGACTCTCCTTTAGCATCCATAATTAGGTGGAGAAGTCCTTATAAACTCTCTTCCACCAACTCGGTATGGCAAAGGACCATACTCCTTTCACATGCAGAAAACCTTGACTCCATTTCACCCTCCTTATGAGGCAGGGGACATTGACTCCTTTCACCCTCCTGGCAAGGCATAGAACATGGAATCACTTTCATATTCTCTAGTGTGGCGGAGTAGCCAGGTCCTTTAACATCAAAGAGATCTTCTTCTTTCCAAAAATTCCCTCAAGATAAACCTTGAATATAATGTTACTAAGGTACAAGCTCGCCGGAGCAACCGTGTGAAACCCCATCTACACTCCCTTGAACCCCACAGTGATCTTCTTCCTACCAAACTCCTCTCTTTCCTCTCTCCCTTTTAAGGCTCTATCTTCAAGTTTTCTCCAGAAGAAGGAAGACTCAATGCATGCCAAATACACTTATAATTTTTTTAGAGAAATCTTAAATAGAGGGCTTAAAAAACCCTAAAGAATCATTTTAACCATCAAATATCATACAGTATGATATAGAGATTATCTTATACGATTAGTAAAAAATAATCATTTTAGCTAGTATAATCAGTACTGCCTTTTACGATTAGTTCAAGAGTTTATACTGATCATCCAGGATGATTATAAGATCATCTAGGATAATTAGTTCAACCAAAATGCATTTTGTCAATAATAAAATATGGGATGACCAAAATCATATATATTAATTTTATAATATGATCCAGTTCGTACAGTACAATTAGAATATAAAAATTAAGTAGATTTAACTGACTAATCATAATATTAATTTAGACATGATTATTTTCGATCATCTAATATAATGTATATCATCCTAAATAATTAGAATAAAATTTGAATCTTAAAATCTTGCCTAAATTATGATTGTCGACTATTTCTTATAGTCATAACCAATCATTCTGATTGATGTAAATCATCTAGTATGATTAGATGGATGAGCTGATCATACAGTATGATATAAATTATATAGTATGATTAGTTTAAAATTGAACTTCTAGTTTTGACTCAATCTCACATCCTCATAGTGTGTTTGTGTGTGTGCATGGTCACTAAGCTAGTAGACACCCTTACATGATTTGACTCAAAAAATCAAAATATATTAATGAATATTATAATAATCTTTATAACATAACCTATTCTACACAATCTTGAGCCTTAAATTTTTGTTGGATGGTGCATGGTACTCTTGAAATGTTAGTACACACATCAAAAAAAATATATACATTACTAATAGAAGTAGACATAAAGATATGAGCCATAATATTTGTTATCATCAAAAATATAATTTCGTGAACTCGAGTTGTAATAGTATCTCCATTTTTTATGATGAAAAATATTACCGATTCAATTTACAAATTTAAAATATTTTCTTCTAATCTCTCGCTCACTAAGATAATTATATTAAAAAATAGGAGATACATAAATTTTTTTTTTAATTTAAGACAAATGAAATTAAGAAACTAAGTAATAGAAAAACAAACTAAAATAATAGATAAATAAATTCAAATACAAGATGAACAAATGCAAATAGATTAATATATTCTCCCTCTTTGACATTATCAAAAAGAAGATAAACATAAAAAAAGAAACAAATGATAAAAAAATGAAACAAACACAAAAAATCAAATTGACACTTATTAGGTGGAGGTGGTGGTGATGTTTAAGAGGAATCAATTAAATTTAGTAAATTTTCTCGAAATAAGGAAGTTACCTCTTGATTTTATTCAAAATCTTAGTAATAAATGAATTGACCGCACTAAGATCCAAAAAGGTTGGAAATTTGAATTTTATCAACCATAGCTCAAGCTCTTTATAAGTTAAAGTCCTTTTTTAAACACAATTTAATTCAAAAAATAAGTTAGAAATAAAATAAGATCTTTTAAACTTCATTTTTATAAATACATCATAAGAAAATACCATTACAAAATGATGAACAAGAAATCATGATTCTCAAATTCAAGTATGGATGATATTAATTGGCACATATATTTGTCTAAGATTTAAAGACTTGATATGAAGGGAAGCTAACTTGTTGTGGGCTTATTTTGTGTCTCTTTATTAATTTTTGGTGCACTTTGTACAACTTTTAATTCTTTGATAAACTTTGTGCATCTTGTAATATTTTTACGATTATTTTACATGTTTCATTTTTGGGCTCATTTTATGCCTCTTTTCATTTTTTGCCAACTTACTTTCTTTTTCAGTCTTTAAGGATTTTCAGTTGTGAGATAATCTTCCAAATATAAGAGAAGAAGAACTCACTCTTTTATAGAGAAGAGTAAACTACAAATCAAAACTTGATCCATCTGATATAGACAGATAGCTTCAGTAAGAAAATTTGAAAGAGATTCATTTATTTGCAAAAAATATTCAAATGAGATAGAGAACTATAGGAAGATGAAACAGATTTCTATTTCTTGATCTAATTTTTAATTTGAAATAGTTTTTTATTAAAAAAAAATTACACCACTAAAGGAGTTAGAGGAAGAGGGATAATCATCAATATTTCTTTTTTTTTAACTATTTATAGAAGTCAATAATCACATACCAAAAATTTCAACTAAAAAGAAGTAAATTTTTCATTTAAAAATATGTAATTATATGGAAGTGATTTGATTTTCTTATGCAAATACAATGTGATATGTAATTTGTGTGTGATGATCACAGAGTAAAAACATAAATGGAACTTTAAATAAAAGATTATAAACATAAATTGTTGAGTCTAGTAATTAGGTTGTTAAGCCTAAGTTAATGTCCCAAAGGCTACCAAGAGGGGGGGTGAATTGGTAGTTTAAAAATTTTTAAACCCTCTTTTAAATTTTGTTGAACCGAAATAAAATTGTTTTTTTTAAGTTTTGTAAAAAAAGTTTTTCAACCACAGAGTTTTTAAGACTAAAAATTAAAATACGGAAACGTAAAAACAGTAAAGTAAATGACACCAATTTATAGTGGTTCGTCTAAAACCAGACCTACATCCACTCCCTAGAGGAACCCTCTGAGTATTGCACTAATACCATATAGTGACGCTCCTTTTGCACCCAAGCAAGCGGAGAAGCCTTTACAACACTTCTTTTCACTCCCCCGGTGCGGCAGAGAACCATCATCCTTTTACACAATCCCACATGTTGGCAGAGAACCGTCCGTCCTTTCACACTCTCAGTGTAGGCAGAGAAACCCTCGACTATTCACACTCTCCAAGTGTAGGCAGCGACACCTTCGTATTCACACTCTCCAAGTGTAGGCTGCAACCTCTTTGGCTATTCACACTTTCCAAGTGTAAGCGAGCGAACCCTTGGCTTTCACACTCTCGAAGTGTAGGAAGCGAACCCTTCATCTATTCACACTCTCCAAGTGTCGGCAGATAACCGGATCTCCTTGACAGATCTTCTCACAGAATTACAAGGAGAAGAAAAAGAGTGAGTAGTAATTCCAATTCACAAGTAGAGACTCTTACCTTTGAAATCCAAGTGAAACCTTCTCGCTCCAATGGGAGGAATCCTCCTTTGATGCTCTCTTCCACTCTCTCCTTGGCTATTCTCTCAAGAGAGCACAAGATCAAATGACAAAAAGATTGGGTGCGCAGTCTAATTGAGCTATTTAGCAACAGACAAGAAAAACCGCCAAAAAACTGCAAGTATTCAAATCTATAAGCAGTGGATCGTCCCGTATGATCGGATCGTCCTGAACGATTTACTTAAACGATTTGAAATGACCCCATTTGTACATGTGTACGAATATCTTCTCGACAGCTGTCGTCCCGTACGAACTAGGTTCATCCGGTACGAACGGTTATTAATAGGTCGTCGGTCTAGAAATTGCTTGAAAACCGTTCTAAGTCGGTTAATTCATTTGGACGAAAATTTATTCATCTGGATGAATTTTTACAGAGGACCGATCGTCCTGGACGATTATTTATTTCGTCTGGATGAAATTTTCCAGAGACCAACTCGCATGGACGATAAAATTTAATTTCATTTGACGAAAATTTCTAGCACCAGATCGTCCTGGACACTATTAATTTCGTCTGGACGAAATTTTCCAGAGGACCAATCGCCATTGACGATAATTTAATTTCGTCTGGATGAAAATTTTATTAGTTTATAGAGACCAATCATCCTGGACGATTGTAAAATTCGTCCTAGACGAAATGGACTTAGAAAAAATTTTTAAGAAGTTCCTATGTGTCTCATATGCTCAATAGGAGATAAATGTCGATCGTTCCGTACGAACGTATATCGTCCAGTACGATCAGTATAAAATTTTATGATCTCCTATGTATGTGTGTATGGTTTATTCACTCAATTACAAATCACTCCCTTTCAATTTAATTTCAAGAGAATGCAAACATCAAATTTTACAAAAGTATCTCATTCTGAATTTGATTTGAAGTTCCTTAGTCTTGAGTTATTTTTTCCTGAAATGTTAATACACATAAGAGCCAAATACAAATCTTCTAAAATTGTAAGGAGATAACTACACATTTGAACAATAATGTTTGGATCATTCAAAATTATAATAAGTTGCAAAAATGTAAATCATTCAATAGCAACTATCTTAACAATCTCCCTCTTTTTGATGATGACAAAACATTATTGTTTGTATATGTTTCAATTTAAATAAATCTCCTAACACCCCTCTGAATTGATGAATACATGAAAATAAGGAGGGTTTGAACCAAAGAACAAAAAATTTTGTTTTTCAAAAAAAAAAAAATTTAACAAAATTCAAAGTCAAACACAAATTCAAATGCAAACAAAAACAATTAAAAAAATAAAACATACAAACCAATAATGACAAAACATACAAACACAATAATTTATCCCCGTTTTGACACAACAAAAGTGAAGAAGAAATAAAAGAAATGGTATTATATGAAATTCATTTGAAAATTTAATCTAATGGTGTTGTCATAAGTGCAATCTAAAACTAATAAACATTAGGTCAATCATAGAAAAATTCTAAATTTAAGAAGTATATAACATTGTAAGAAGAGATTTTACTCAAAGACATGATTGTCAATTTAGACATCAAATATAGAAAAATTATTTAGAGACGACAAGATGTATAAAAAGTTCTTATTCAAAGTGAATAGATATTAAATGAACATCAAGATCAATTTGAATTTAGATTGAAAGAGATTGGAAAGAAGAGAATTACCACTGGGCGGCTTTGGCATCTTTTATTAAATTTTTTGAGCAATATTTGTGGCATCTTTTGACATTGGGCTAATTTTGTGACTTTTTTTTTTGCGATACCTTTGTGCATTCTTATCTATTTTTGTACCTTTGTACAATTTCAAGAGTCAATGAGAGCAAATTTTCCCAGAAATTAAGTAATCTAAAATTTTCAAATATTTCTAAGTGCATAAATATCACTTGTGACATAGAAATACAAAATAAAAAATATCTACTATTGACAATAATAATATTAACTGTTTATGTAGTCCTAATAATAGGACATGAATGTTAAAAGTCTAACATCTAGAACAATGTTATTAACACTAACTTAGTAATTTAGAAGTGACTAGAATTTTTAATGTAAATTAATCCTCAGAGTTTATAGAATCTAATTGATAGTACAATTAAGAGTTAAATGAAGACTCAATGAATTGTCAGTTAAAAAGTTACCACATTTCCAAAACACAAATCAAATTAATATCAAGTTCGGACATGTATTTTATTATGAAATGAAAGATTACGATTGCTTTATTTTCATAATATCAAAAAATAACAATAAAAATAACAAACATAAGCAAAAACCATAACTAAAATCAAATACTAAAATAAAATACTACATAACAAACATTTAAAGCTAAAACCACACAGTAACAACAAGACACATAAGAAAATTCATGCTCTCATTACTCTATTCTTCTGGAGAGAGGAGGGAATGCCACCAAAAAGGTGAAGATAGGGAGGCCATCAACATTTACATTGGTATTACTTTCACTGTACTTCATTTCTGATCGCTACCAATGTCTTGTTTATGCTGTATAAGTGAGCATCAAGTCTGATCAAATCTATTGCATCAAAATGAGTCCAGTCTATCAAATTTTAATCAGATTCTGATAATGCCTGACTGAGGTTGAGAGTTTTGGCTTTCTCCTTCTTTCTTTCCTTGCTGAAGGCATGTATTGGCTTTCTCTTGTCCTCTTGAAAATTGCTTAAAGGATGCATTCATTGTACTAAACTGCCTCTTCGTATTCAACGATCAGCATGCCCTCAAGTTGTATTTCTCTTCAAATGTTATGTAACCTAAGTGTCCTAAATGAGATGTTCCTTCTTTCTCTTTCTTTCAGTGTGTCCTATTTTGAAAGCCCATAGAGTGATCTGAATCGTGGGAATGAGTTGGCGTTCATCGATAGGACTTACAAATCCATAATCAAAAAGTTAGACAGGATAAGTGCAAGAGGCGGTAATATTGATCATCAATCACCAGCTTAGGAATTGACTTTGAGTATCGCAAAGAGTTATGTGGAATTCTCGGGCATTTCTGTTCATACCGGAACTCTAACAACATGATATGTAGCCACTCTTGTCTAATCAACCCTATTAAAATCATATCATGTGAAAGTTTCGTCAACTCAATATTAGGCTGTGTGGCTCTATATCTTCAGTTGCTTTTAAGTTCAGCAAATGCCACCAATGTCAGTCGCTAGTGATTTCAACTTTTTGTTTGAAAACAAAAGAACCTTATGCAGGATGGCTGTCAGATTAAAAACTCATGTTGGCTAGAAGTAGAGACAGGTTTGTTTGGTTGTAAGGTTGGACGGACGAGAAACAGAATGAATTGAAATTGCGGTGGAGGCAAAAAGACTTGCATTACCTAAAGTGTAATCTCGCTTTTCTGAGCATTTAGATGGCGCGAGGGAGTTATTTTGGCAGAGGCAAACTAGAGGAAAGTTTCCTCATTTGCTTTTGACAAGAAGTTTCAGAGTTCATTCCTGTGCGGGTTTCTTTTGCCAACACCTTGTCTCTTCTTGAGCGGAGGCCTATTATGATTTGCAATCGCAAGGGATTTTGAAAGTGCGGAAGTTTGGAGATGTAGACATTGAATTGAGTATAGAAAGCCTTCCATAATTTAAAGCAAAACGATACGTTGTCTCTGGACAAAAGTGTTCATCCTCGGAAGCGAAATGTAATCGTTCATCTGGATGAAAAAATTTCGATACCATATCGACTCCATCGTCAAATTCAAACGGCTTAATTCTAATCAACATAATCTCCTACGATGCACGTCCGTTGTCCAGCGCTTTTGACTTGTGAGCCGATGTACAGATGAAAATTTTTCGTGAATCCAGGGAACGATTTCAAAAAGTTAAATTCCTTTTAATGCTCTGTCTGAAAACCAGCTCTCCCGTCACAGATGTGAAACGACATCTGTTGTCTAGACGAACAAATTAGTACGGCAACGAACTTCATCAAATAATATAACTGGTCTTTACACATCACGCCTACATTCAATCGTTTAACGTTTCAGAAGAAAAAATTTATCATCCTGCGGCAACGATCATTTGATCTCGCTACAGACGACACTAATTAAAAATGACTCTGCTCTCAAAACGGTTATAAATCTCGAGCAATGATTTTGCACGACAGCGTCAGTACGAAAAAAAATTCATCCGCGACGGATTTCACAATGTTATGGATTTTTTAAATTTATGAAGAATTCAGAACAACAAAATCAACATAGCAAAACAGCAAAAAACCACAGACTCTGAATTAAACTAGTTTCAAAACACTCATAAAATCACAAAATTCGTTAACAAACCAAAACAAATAAACTAAAAACTTAATCATAATGTGTGTTGCAATAAAACATTTTTATTTAAGCATTGCAAATCATATATATCGAAGCCTATGTTCTTAAAGTACTGAAGGTATCAAGCATGTAAAGGTTTTGTAAAATGTCTGAATGTTGATTTTGTTAGAAAAATTGTTGGATTTATCAATTCTCTTTGGATACTGATCCCTATGAAAATGATGCTTACTCAATGTGTTTGGTTCTAGGAATGGTGAATATGATTTTGGAAATGCACAAATGAGGCTGATAGTATTGTCACCAATATTGGATAGTGATGCGTATAGTGTAATCTCATGTCCCTAAGATCAATCAGACTTTATGGTTTAACAAAGTACTTGTGCCACACAAACTTCCTTAATGAATGTATTCTGATTTGCACGTAGATAGGGGTATCTGAATTTTGTTTCTCTACTGACCAGAAAACTAATGAATTTCCATGAGATTGGCAATGTTCCATAACGTGCTTTTCTATCACTCACAGCTGCAAAGTCAGATCTGCGAAATACCCACAATTTCAATGAGAAGCTAAACTTTGAGGATAAAATTCTAAGTTGTTGACGTTGCCTAGCATATCTTTAAAATCCTCTTCACTGCTGCAAATCGTGATTTCTTTTGGGATCTGATTGAAATCTAGGCATCTAAGCAACACTGAACATTATATCTGTGTCGGGGCTAGCAGTCAGTAAGCACGAAGAGTCCAATAAATTCTCATTATATTTCTTTTGTCACAGATTTTCCGGCTTTATGGTCTTACTCCAACTGAAGCTGTAGGAACATATGGCTGTACAGCTAACAGTTTAGTTATTGTCCGATTATATTCTGAGACCCTGTCCTTAATATAATTTATTTTTGGTTAAGAAAATGTTCCTTCCTTCAAGATTGCGTAACGCTAAAACTAGAAGTTAATTTAAATCTTCCCAGTAGACTCATTTCAAATCACTTACTTCATTGTCTTAGTAAAATGCACCAAAAAGATTTTTTGACGATCAAGTGATATTATTCAATAAATGCATGACACTAGACTATTTCCTTGCCAAATTTCTTTTAAAAAAGAGAGTTGTATCACACTTCCTTTTTCAAAAAGTCTTTCGAGTAAAGGGAACGGTGACTCAACCTGCTGCATACCAAGCACCTATGGTACTGTTTCAATCGCATATCAATGACTTCCTTAATAGAAAATTAAATTTGGGTATCTTTGAATTTCAAATCCCTATGAGGTGTTTCTCTACAAAACATTCTTCTTCACAATAATCCAATTCAAAAGCGGACTTTGACTCCATGGTGAAACAATTAAAACATTTAAACAGACAAAGGCTAGTAAAAACAATTCACTAATTGCTTCAATTCTAGCATACTACCAGGGCAAAAAGGTCTTCCTCAATCAATCCCTATCATTTGATTATACCCCTTAGCAAACTAATCTCAGCTACGTTTAACTGATTCTCCTGAGCCATTCCTTTACTTTTAACACAGCACTTACCACGGTCACTAACACTTTGGTGATCTTTTGGCTTGTGTTAATTCGAGCCAACTATTATACCAATTGATTTGTACTTCTTCTCTTGCGGTGGCCAATATCCAAATCATCAGACAAAGGTGCTTGATCAATATTAGTAGATTCTATTGTTTGAAATTAAAAGCTGAATGATGACCTTCAGCTTGTTTAATCCATGCCTAGCGTTCTGAAACCCTCACTAGGCTCACCATATAAAGTCCAATTTCTTGGCGTGGTTTTTAGAAATCTTACAACATCTCTAGGCACAAGGGATTTCCTTTCCAAATTTTCTTCCACAATATTCTTCCAATTTAATCTATCCATCTTTTGGGATTTTCGCCGATCTCTTCTTCAACAATTTTGGCTCTATCACATTTCGTTAGATTCATCGAGAAACAAGCATGTGGCGTTCTTCAAATGACTTAAAGTCTTCTTTTGTTTGGATACCCATTAATTCTCCAACACTTAAATATCGAAGCATAAAATCTTTATCTACAGTTCTGATCAAAATTTTCGCTTAAGCATATTTTTCATGTTATGTATGAACACTGATGCCCCCAATAATATTGCAAATGTGACAAGTTAGTGTTTCTACCGTTTAAGCAACTCATAGGGGTTTAATTTAATTGATCTTACATTCACCTTATTCAGACACATAATTGCAGTTCTAACGCCGTCAGACCAGAAAATAGTCTTAGGAAGTGGGTATTCTGCCAACATTGTCGGCGGCTTCTATTAATGTTATGTATTCCCTTTCAACTACTCTATTTTGTTTGAGGGGTTCGAGTGCATAAAAATTGTATGATCCCTGTTTTCTTTGGTACAAAAATTTCAAATCTTTCATTTTTCATATTCATCCTCCTAAATGATCACTTGGTAAAGAATTATTTCACGATCTAGTTTTCTTTGAATCCAGAGTTAAAAAAGATTTTCTGAATTCCTCAAGTGATTTTACTTTATGAAAAGCAATATTCTATCGAGGTGAGATCTTGATAATCAGTCCACTGAGTAAGCGCAAATCCGATTACCATCGCTCCACATTAGATACAGTATCACAACTGGTCCAAAAAATCCACT
>NW_021351681.1:0-317 GCF_001605985.2 Dendrobium catenatum | reverse complement strand
TGAACCCCCTTTCTTTCACCCTTTGTCTCGCTGTTGCAATCTGGTCAGGCAGACATCGGGTCATCCTCATTCACTGTTGCGATCTGGTCAGGTGAATGTTGGACTTCTTTCTTTTGTTCCACTGTTACGATTTTGGTCAGGTGGGCATTAGACATTTTGGGAAGCTCTTTATTCGCTGTTGCGAATATGGTCAGGTGGATATTGAGCTGTTCTTATTCGCTGTTGCGAATATGGTCAGGCGAATGTAGAACTCCCTCCCTTTCTTTACTCCTTGTTTTGTTGTTTTGAATATGGTCAAGCAAACCTGGATTTGTCCC
>NW_021351680.1:0-535 GCF_001605985.2 Dendrobium catenatum | reverse complement strand
CATTGCTTATTGGGGTTTAGTGTATTTTCTTGTATCTCTTTTAATTCCTCCAACAATTATTGTCTATATCTTCATGACACTACACACTTCTATCAGTACATACAAGTATATGTATCAATAACTACTATATATTTCTTGGATGATTGTCATGAAGAATATCATTGATCCCGACTTTGTTGCTTGTGCAGCTGAATGTATGCACTTGTTATACTTGTATTATTAATCTTCATTTACAATCCCACCATCTCTTGTGACCACCTTCACAATCGTCATTCACAAGCGAATCATCACACTCTTCATAATCCTTTATTGATTACTAGTTGTGGAGAAGTTAGATAACATATAAAAAAAATATTTCATTTATATATTTACACATTGCTCTTGAATGAATGCTCTATTCGATCTTGATTGAATACCAATGATTGTTAATTAAAACTAACATATCACAAATAACTTTCGAATTCATTATCATAACTCTTTGTTATTTGATTGCATTGCTCTTATGATTCATGCTTTTCAAATTAAATTTAAGTAT
>NW_021351679.1:0-282 GCF_001605985.2 Dendrobium catenatum | reverse complement strand
CTACAAAAACTTTCAAAAAAAAAAAAATCGAAAGAACTTTACAATCAACTTTACAAAATATTGTACTCAACCCAAACAAACTTTAAGGCTTCGTTTTGGACAGCTTCTTTGTTGCTTTCTAAAACTGTTTTCTAATACCAAAATTTCTTAAATGATAAATTTTTATATAAAAAATAGCAAAAAAACTGTCCCAAACGAACCCTAAGTATAAATAGCCTCACTCCGGTCTCAAGATTCAATTAAGAAAGCTGCCAAAATATCAGTCTTAATTGAGTGAGCATC
>NW_021351678.1:0-980 GCF_001605985.2 Dendrobium catenatum | reverse complement strand
TATACTGTATTTTTAAATAATCGGCCAGGACGATCATGGATCGGCCTGGATGATAATCACAAATTATGCCTTAATTATTCAGGAAATCAAGAGAGTAATAAAGGAAGATTGATACGATCACATCGTCCTGGATGATCACAGGATCGGACAGGATGATATATTCAAAAAGCATAGTTACTCCTGGACGATCGGGATCGACAAGCTTGTAAACAGGGCGATGCTCAGGATGATTTTCCTCTGATTTGAACTAATCGGCTGAGATGATCATGAGATCGGCCTGGAAAATCAAGCCAATTTTCAATCGCCCAGCACCCAAAATAGGGCGATGCTCTGGCCGATCTTCTGAGATTTGTACTGATCGGCCAGGCCAATGTCCATATCGGCCTAGACGATATTATCGACAACTTGCAATTAATGAGCTCCTTTGAAGCTCTTATATTTAAAAGCTCTTGTTCAACATTTTGAATAATCTTTTGCTGATGCCTTGACCTGAGAAGGCCTTGAGGAGAGAAAGAGAGAGAGGATCTTGTGAGGGGGAGCTTGTGAGGGGATTCACAAGGGTGCTTCAAGGATCGCTCTGCTTCTTCTTCGTCTAGAGTTTCTTGTCCGTGGAAGGGTCGGTAGAGGTATGGTTTTCAGCACTGGATTGTGGTTCTCTGCCAGCTTCAGGAGGAGGCAAAAGGAGATAGGTTTTCTGCCTTGCTGAGGTGGTAAAAAGGACTTCTTTGTGAGGGCTTCTCCGCCTAGCAGTAGGGGTTAAAGGAGAGACACATTTTGTAGTGCAATACTTAGAGGGTGCCTCCAAGGAGTGGACATAGGTCATGTTGATCGAACCACTATAAATTTTTATGTTATTGTTTTCTTGCTTCCACACTTTCAATTTCCACATTGTTTTTATCTTGTGGTATGACTTGGTTTTGGTTTGTGGTCTTATTGCTTTTGTTGAAAAGAAATTTTAAAATACTAATTCACCCCCCCTC
>NW_021351677.1:0-256 GCF_001605985.2 Dendrobium catenatum | reverse complement strand
CTTTCTCCTGTCGTGCTAATTCCGGCTGTCGATTCTCCCGGAGGTGTTGAAGAATCTCGTTCTGAGATTCTTCCATTTTCCGGATCCTTTCTTCCAAAGAAGACCCTGAGGTCCTTTCGCTGGCAGCATTTTGCCCCCCGGGGTGCAAAGATACTGAGATTGGTCGTCTATGGTTAATATACGAGTTTCTGGACTGACGAGAGTTGGAGCGAGAAGCTCCAACCAAACGACTGCTGCGCCTATTCACCATTGTAGC
>NW_021351676.1:0-247 GCF_001605985.2 Dendrobium catenatum | reverse complement strand
GGACCCAAACCTGACCTGTTTTGGGATCATGTTGACACGAACCTGAAATTTTCCCATCATGTTCGAGTCAAATTTATTGGGTCTTGTCAAATATTGACACCTCTACTAAAAGTGATCTATTTCATTATGGTTTTGAATTTTGAACAATATAACCGAGATATATGAATGAAAACAAAAAGTTAATAAGTATAATTAAAAACTATTCTATAGGATTAAATAATAAATATTATTAAAAAAATCGATGGAT
>NW_021351675.1:0-223 GCF_001605985.2 Dendrobium catenatum | reverse complement strand
AATGAGATTAAATTATCCTATTAGCTATTCAAAAAGGGCTCTAATTATATTAATATGTTTTCCATTGATATTGATATATCATCAAAAAAATTTCTTGACCGGGCATGAATCTCGAGGTAAAAATCAAGCCATAAAATTCAAAAATTAAATTTGGGATCACTTGAACTCCGATTTCAGCAAACTTATAGTCAAACTAAGTGTCTCGGAAATACGAACCCAACGA
>NW_021351674.1:0-253 GCF_001605985.2 Dendrobium catenatum | reverse complement strand
TATTCGCCTGATCGTACTGTACGATACGTATCGTACTATACGATTTGACTGCCTTTCCCGAAACGATCCGTCAGAATATTAATTGGATATCGTACTGTACGATCCCATATCGTACTGTACGATTTACGAAAATTCCTATAAATACCCTTGCCTAGGCTGTTCAATTCACTCAACCCTCTCCTCACTCAGCCTTCACTTCATTTTCTTGCCCTCCTACAATGTCTAAACGAGGTCGGATGACTGCCGGAAGCTC
>NW_021351673.1:0-2830 GCF_001605985.2 Dendrobium catenatum | reverse complement strand
CGATATTGTTATTTATTGGTCGATTTTGCTCGGCAATAACGAGAAATACCATTATGTGAAGACCAATACCGATTTTTGCTAGGTATTACTCGGTATTGCTCGATATTGTTCGGTATTGCTCGGTATTGGTCTTCACAGAGCGATATTTTTCATTATTGACAAGCAATACCTAGCAATACCGAGCAATACCTAACAATACGCAAACATATCAATCCTGGGTTCCGGTCCGGGTCAAGTCGTTGGGCCGCGCGGTAAACAGTAAGAGCCATGTTATTGGTGTCTGAATGTAGAGCTACGTCAGGCCACCTGACCTAATAATTATTCCAAAAGAAGTCTGAGATTTGGTTTGGTATAATTTTTGACCTTTTTTTTTTGCTTTTTTAAAAAAAATTATACTATAAAATAGTAATACAATTATTCCAAATGAAACTTAAATCTAACCAGTTCTAAATTAGATGCTAGATAATTATGAGGCTGAATTTTAAAAATAATCATTCTTTAGATTATAATTAGCAAAAGGAACTTAATATAACTCTAATTTAAAAAGGATCATATAAGCTAAAACTTTTTTAAAACGTAATTATAATTTACGTTTTAACAGAAAATGCAAAAAAAAAAAGCCTTTCTTATGAAAACTCAAATATTTTTAGAGTTTCCCATTAAAGGAAAAATTTTAACTTTTTTTTTTTTGCCGATTTGTCTAATTTTTTGTGCCATTTTGCTTTTTTATTTCCGCCATTTTTTTCTGCCAGTTTGGAAAGCTTTTCACAATTTACTAATTTAATAAATGTAATAATTTTAAACTTACTTCTTGACATAAAATTTGAAATAGTTTTTTTTTTAATTTTAAATCAAATTATTGATATAGTTTTTAGTTAAATAAAATAAATAAACTATTGCAAAATTTCGTCAAGAAATAAATTTAAAATTACTAAATTCATTAAATTTAGTAATTTGTGTGAAGTTTTAGAAATTGGCAGTAAAAAAAATTTGCGGAAAAAGACCAAAGCAAATTGGCACAAAAAATTAAGCAACTTGTGAAAATTTTAAAATTTGACCTTCAACAGTAAACAAAGAAAGGCAGATTTTTTTTGTTGAACAACCTTTATTGATTATCTTGATCATAAATTATTTTTCTCATCATTTAAATGTCTTAATGATGTCAAAATTTTAGTATTTTGAGCTAGTTAGACATGTCTTATTGAGAGCTCCGTTTTACTATAAGCATATGAGATTTGAAGATCATTTGATCTTCTAATTAATATCGTTAAGCTTCTAATTACACATCAAGTGGTTGGTTTGGGCTCATTTGGAGTCTGATCGGATCACTTGATGTGTTGATGAGTTCATTTCATTTAAATATTCAGTTCAACTTTGAGCTTGTGGAAATCGGAGTTCAGATGATCTTAAATTTAATTACGAAAATTTTTATATATGTAGATTTATACTCAATCAAATTCATTTTTATTACGTGTGTGTATGTGCCCGTGTTGTGTGTGTGTTTTAATTCAATTTATTTTATGCAAAATAATAAGTAATATGCAAGACTTAGGAGAAATTAAGATTAGATTGCTACAAACTTGCTTGTACCTCAAGGCAATTTTAGGGTAATTCAAATTTGATTTGGGACAGTTTTCTTAATGTTATAAAAAAAAGATTTTTAAGTACAAAATTTTGTACTGAGAAATTACTTTAAAAATAGCAAAAAAATCGTCCCAAACTAAACCTTCGGCACTTCAAAGAAAACATATTTAATTTAGATTTACTTCTTGATAAGCACATAGAACAGAGCGATTGAACACAGAATTATAATATTTTATTTTTAAATCATATATGTAATATTTTTGTTGCGTCCTGGAATATTCGCGGCGGTAGAGAAATATATAGTTTAATGTCTTAGAATTGTACGAAGATCTAGCACACAATCAGATAAGTGAGATGGTGTAGCATTCATAAGAGACACCAGAGTTTTTACGTGGAAAACCCCTAAAAAGGGGGAAAACCCACGGGGCCTAGCCCAGTTGAAAAATGATTCCACCAGAATTTGAGTCGATTACAAAGGGCTGACTCGCCTCCAACGGCGATCAGATTACAAATAGCAACTAATCGATAGAAGTCTGGTGTTAGACCCGGTGTTACTTGATAGTACCCTAGCGTCACCTGGAAGTTCGGGTGTTAGTTGGTAGTCTGGACTTAAGCAGAACGTCAGGCCTTGAGCAGAACGTTGGGCCTGAACGTCGGGCCTGAACGTCAAGTCTTGAGCAGAACGTTAGGCCTTCAGCAGAATGTCGGGCCTTGAGCAGAACGTTGGGCCTTCAGCAGAATGTCGGGCCTTCAGCAGAACGTTGGGACTTGAGCAAAATGTCGGGCCTGAACGTCGGGCCTTGAGGTGGTGGTGCAACGAAGCTTCGGCGGTGGTCCGGCTAGCTCCGGTGGTGGTCCTGCAAGGTTCCGGTGGTGGTCCGGCGAGCTCCGGTGGTGGTCCGACGAGGTTCTGACGGTGATCCGGCGAGCTCCTGTGGTGGTTCGGCAAGGTTCCGTTGGTGGTCGAGGAGGAGCTTCTTCATTCTCTTCCTTCTCTTATCCTCTTCTCTTCTTCTATTCCCTTCTTGCTTGGATCCTCCTTTGTGAAGAATGAGGGCTTTATTTATAGATTTTCTGGAGTGGCATAGCTCGTAAATAGGCGTGAGATCAGGGGCGAATAGGGAGTGGTTGAATGGACGGCCGATATCAAATCCTACGATCGTGCACCATTCGTTGGAAATTTGAAGGTCTTAGAGATGTCGGAATTTGGCAATCTTGGGCTCGTTGGATTCGTCTTGTCGATCCG
>NW_021351672.1:0-458 GCF_001605985.2 Dendrobium catenatum | reverse complement strand
TTTTAACTTTATGTTTTCCTTTGTATTTGCTTAAATAATTTGGTTATCTCCTTGTAATTCCTTTGCCTAAACAAGTTAAACACTACAAATTCTTATAACCAAATTTAATTTGAAACATGATTATATAATTGGTTGAGCTAGTGATTAAATCTTCTTTTTAATCTTGTGTAGCTCATCACTTGCATCACATCATTTGGTATCAGAGCATGGTAACCATGCTTGACATGTTTAGAAAACATCCTAGGGTCTAGCTTCTCATTGTAGTTTAAAACTAGCATGCATATCATTTCGTAAATAGAAAATTTTCACTGTTTTCACTACTATTTTGAAAATTCCTGCAAGCATCTAGTTAAGTTAGAACCTATTAACTATTGTATTAAGTGCTAGCCTCTCATCTGTAAGGTTTCTAAGTGTTTAGAGCATCTATTCCTTGCTTTCACATTGCTGTCCTCACTGTT
>NW_021351671.1:0-500 GCF_001605985.2 Dendrobium catenatum | reverse complement strand
GTATGTCCCACAGAAAGCAGTGAAAGGGCAAGTTTTAGCAGATTTTCTTGCCGCACATCCTGTTTCCGCAGACTCGCCACTCAATGACGATCTACCCGATGAACAAATTCTAGTTGTTCTAGAAGAAGAGAAATCACATATATGGGAAATGTATTTTGATGGCGCATCATCAATAAAACCTGCCCAACCTCCAAACCTCCCCAAAACTCGAGCTGGTATTGGTCTTATTTTCATAGCACCGAATGGAGGGATAATGAGATTCTCATTTGGTTTAACTGAACCCAGAACGAACAATGAAGCAGAATATGAAGCCTTAATAGCGGGTCTTGAGATCGCTATTTCAATGGAAATTCAAAATCTCAAAATTTTTGGCGATTCTCAGCTCATTATAAATCAAGTACTGGGTATTTATAAAATCGGCAGAATCGGTTTGATTTATTATCACAGACGAGTTCTCGAGCTCATGAAGCAAATTACAAATGTTACGTTAATCCAAATAT
>NW_021351670.1:0-992 GCF_001605985.2 Dendrobium catenatum | reverse complement strand
TCGTTAACTAATTATTTATTATTTAATATTAATTCTTAAATATTAAATTACCACCCAATTATTTAATTATTGTGAAGAGTTTTGATTTTCCTCGCATTTTTTTAGCAATGAAAATGCTACAGCCACGCACTCATGACAGCGCACCTAACTAAATCAATACTATGTATATTCAACTCCTCCCCACTTCCATACTAAAGCTAAAACTAAAAGCCTAAAGGAGCTTAAAGCCGATTGTTTTAGTGGCTTAATAGAGCAACAATTTTGCCAACGAGAAATCCTTCTCTAATTTGTGTAATTATTTCTTTTAAAGCTATTTATTAATCCAGATAAGCCACCAACATTTTTTCCTGGACATATAAAAAGCATCAATGGTTCGTTTTCCCCTTTACTCATCTCCTCGAGAATGGCTTTCGTTAGGCCTCCCCTGAACAAAATTTCTGGCTCCGCCACTGACTCTAGTTGCTTTGAAGGAAATTAGAAATATTAGGCAAAACGATTATATTATAATAATATTTAAGAACTCTACTTAAATGTCATTAATTTTGTGTTGTAGTGGGGCGCCTTATATATATATATCATCCCATTCATTTCTTAGAGAGAAAAGAGGATTTGAGTCTCTTTGGGTCTTTTTTAGTTGTCGGCCCAGTTCTAAAACTTGTCCAGATTGAGGTAGGTCATATCATGTCTATCTTAATTTTAAAAATAAATATAGAGATTTTATGAATAAATTTATATTTTCATTACCAAAAAATTGGGATAACTTAACACTGGTAAAATTTTCACTATGTAATTTTTTGTATGTTATAGAGAGGGGGATTCTAATTATTTTATATATTTTCCCTATGATATAGTAAAATATGTGTTTATTTATGCATTAATCCCTATGATATAATAAAATATGTGCATAATTGATTGAAATGAGTGATTCTGATGATATTTAAAAGAGATGGAGGAAGTTCTGTTCTGATAATATATGCATGTTCTACATCAGA
>NW_021351669.1:0-202 GCF_001605985.2 Dendrobium catenatum | reverse complement strand
CATATTTTTCCTCTGTCAATTGAGTTAAAAACCATAAAGGGCTGTTTGGCAACAAGTGGGATTTAACTTTAGTGGGATTTAATAAATCCTGTAAATCCCGATTTAGGAAATCCAAAATGTGTTAAATCCTAAAAACTATTTGGTATGTCAAATGTTAAATCATGTTAAATCCTAAGAAACTGTTTGGTAACATATCTCAGGA
>NW_021351668.1:0-1210 GCF_001605985.2 Dendrobium catenatum | reverse complement strand
TCTGGGAGGTAGAGATCGTGTACAGGCCATCACGAGCTTGTCCACGAAGCAGAACTTGGCGGTCCAGTAGGTCCTGAATGAGAAAGCCATGAGGGTCGAAAGAGATAGAGCATTTGTTATCGACTATTAATTTGTGAATAGAGAGTAAGTTATGTGAGAGTGATGGAAGATGAAGAATTTGTTTAAGGAGGATCTTACGTGGGGTGTTTGGGAGTGGTAGAATACCTTGGCCTTGGTGTTGGATAGGAAGAGAATTACCATTAGAAACGGAGACGGAGACAGAGCCGAGGTAAGATATGGTTGTTGAAGCAGGTGTGTGTTTGCGGTGAGATGAGATGTGGCTCCGGAATCTAACACCAATCGGTGTTGATGTTGGTATTAGTTTGAGGTTGGGAGAAAAGAGCCTTAGATGGTTCGGTGGCCGAGTATTGGAGGTTGCAACGATGCCAACAGGTTAGTGCTGAATGCCCAGTTTTTCCGCAGATTTGGCATACTGGACATGTAGTGTTGCTGCTCTCCGAAGATCTGTTAGGGAGTGGCGAATGAGCACTGCCTCTGCCACGATAGTTACCTCTGTCGCAGGAGTATTTGGTCCTGTTTGAGTACAATGCTAGTTGATCGGATGAGGGATTCATCTCACGTTGCAGCTAATTCTGTATGTTGATTTCTTCGCTACATAGAAGCGAGTAAAGGACATCGAGGTTGATGGGTAGTTAGGAGGTGCGGATTGCAGTTTTGAAGGCATTGTACGTTGGAGGCAGCCCGTTGAGGATGTACATGAGGATGTCCTCTGGATCAATGTGTGATCCTGTTGCTGCTATATTGTCTACTAGAGTTTTGATTTTCGCCAGGTACTGATTCATGGTATTATCCTTCATCTGAATGTTATGCAGTTCATTCTTTAACTGGATAACTCTTGAGCGATTTGTAGGTTGAAATCTGCTGGACAGTGTTGTCAATATTTCGCTCGTGCTGGAGAGATGAAGAATGTAGGGAAGTACCGAAGGAGAGATTGTGGATAGTAATACAGACACGAGGTTCTGATCTATGAGCCTCCAAAGCAGGCTGTCGGCGTGATCTTCAGGCTTGTCGAGACGGATCTGATTTCCAGTGAGGTATCCCTCGAATCCGTTGGCCGCAAATAGTTTGTATATTTGTAGGCTCCAGATGGCGTAGTTCTCACTGTTGAGCTGAAGATTGACGATGGATT
>NW_021351667.1:0-373 GCF_001605985.2 Dendrobium catenatum | reverse complement strand
TTGGGTAATTTTTCTAATATTTTTCATGCTAGCATGACAAAGTTTCCTATACTTAATCATGATTCATCAAAAATTATTTTTAGACAAAAAGTATTATGAGATTTAATATAATTTTAATAAAGTATTTACACATTATTTACCCTAATTCCATTTAAAACATCAATTCTATTTTGACTTATTATGCAGCTAGTGGAAAAAATTTTAAACTATAACCTTTATCACACAACTGACTAATACTTGGTAGATTATGCTTTAAGTCTTATACAAGTAAAGCATTCATAAAGAAAAACTTGTTCAAGTTTCTAATCATACTTGTGCTAACCACTTTTCTAGTGCCACTATCTCCCAGTGTAACCTTGCCTCCACTCCTATC
>NW_021351666.1:0-301 GCF_001605985.2 Dendrobium catenatum | reverse complement strand
CAATTGTATTGAAGAGTCATATATTATAAAGGGCTACAAGTGATGGAAGTCGAATGGACCTTAGTTGAGACTTGGGCGACGGTGGTCGGGTGGATTGTTGTTAGCAAACGATGAAGGTTGGGAGGGATCATAATTGGCTGGTGAAGGAGGTAAGATGGACTGTAGTTGGTTGTGACGGGGGTTAGAGGGATCGTAGTCGACGAGCGATGAAGGTCGAAGGGACCATCGTTGGATGGGCAATGGTGGTTAGAGTTATCGTAGTCGACGGGCAACGAAGGTTGAATGGACCATAGTTGGATGG
>NW_021351665.1:0-343 GCF_001605985.2 Dendrobium catenatum | reverse complement strand
TACTAAAATAGGTAATAAGAACATAACAGTTTTCCAATTATTTAAATAATAATACAGATCAAAAAATAAAATAAAATTCATGCACTAAAGCAGTTCATGTCACATATCTCGGTCCCAAACAAAATCTTAAATGATTATGGCCTCTTATGACTATATTTTGTTCTTATAGCACTAGATCATTCTCATAGGCATCAAAATATGACTTATAGCCCTTAGAACATGACTTTATAGCCATCAAAATATGGTTTTAAATACACTAGAATATTCCTTAACACAGACAGAATTCAAAGAATTTTGGCCTCTTATATCTCTCAGTAGATATTTGTCAATCATATAAACATAT
>NW_021351664.1:0-309 GCF_001605985.2 Dendrobium catenatum | reverse complement strand
ATTATATTAGCTAATATTTTAAATTAATTAAATAAATTTTTAGGAGTCATTATAAGTCCAATTTATAAATCATCTTCACCATAATATTTATATTGTTATGCTTTAATTATATTAATTTTCTCCTGATTTTAACTGCAGTGTAGAATATTGATTATTGTTAGTATAAGTTAGAGTTTTAGGACCTTTAGGAGTTCATTTTATAAATTGATTTCACCAATATTTTTTAAATATTATGAGCTATTTTTTTAATATTGTTTTCTTATTTTTTTATCTTTAAATTTAATAATATAAAAAATTATAATAATTCAC
>NW_021351663.1:0-203 GCF_001605985.2 Dendrobium catenatum | reverse complement strand
AAAACAAAGAGAGGTGTGGGCAAAAAGGTCCATTACCGGGTATTAGAGATATGCAGGATTAATTATCCGGGAAAGGGTGATGCCACTCTCCTTGTAGCGATGATAGGCAGCCTGATCTTCTGCCTCCCTGAATCGAGGGTCCAGAGTCACCCTCGAAGAACTCCCAGATGCCTGACGAACGCGTTTCCCACCAGCCATTTGAG
>NW_021351662.1:0-234 GCF_001605985.2 Dendrobium catenatum | reverse complement strand
AAAAACTTTATAAGTTGTTTAAGGTCATCTAGAAAGTGGAAGGCAAATTTGTAACAACCTTATTTCAAAATCTCCAAATCTAGAAAAATCTAACAAAATTTAGTATCTTTGCAATCTTCAATTAGGATTATGTTTTTCTTCTTATTTGAGGTTCAAATTTTTTGTTAATACTAGGCAAGATTTGAGTATTTTTAGGCCCCTCATAGTGTAAAATTTAATTATGATTTTATTTGT
>NW_021351661.1:0-256 GCF_001605985.2 Dendrobium catenatum | reverse complement strand
TGTTATTTTTTCAAAAAAAAAAATTTATGAGAAAAAGTTATTTTTTACAATTAAAATAATTCAATTATTTTTCTCATCTCAAAGAAATGGACAATGCAGTGTTTTGAATGTATCAATGATATAATTTATGACAAAAGTACAAATAATGTATTATTGATAGTTAGCTTCCATCATTTAATACCTCACGCATATCCTGTGAACATCACATTCTCATTCTCTCTCACTGCTGAGCTGCATCATTCAATCAATAAAGGAT
>NW_021351660.1:0-209 GCF_001605985.2 Dendrobium catenatum | reverse complement strand
TGTGGTAGCGGACGCTCTGAGCAGGAAGTCTTCTGGACTATCCGGTTTGCAGCTTACTTGTGATGACTTTCTGATTCGAGACATGGAGCGATTGCAGTTGGAGGTGATTTTCTCCAATGGTTTGGATTTGACTCAGATAAGTATTCAGTCGACTTTGGAAGCACGGATTCAGGAAGCCCAGAAGTCAGATTCTGATTATTCGAAGTTGA
>NW_021351659.1:0-225 GCF_001605985.2 Dendrobium catenatum | reverse complement strand
CCCGATGAAAGAGCTTGAGCCAATTGAGCGAGTCACCAAGATCCCACAGACCACGCCAGCTGCCATGATTCTGGAAATCATGGAGAAGACGAATAACACCACTGTTATCACCTTCAATAATCAGGCCAGCACAATCAAACATCCAATCTTCCAGAGCTAAATGAATATGTTGGATGGCTTCAAGCTCCACCGGGGGGAGTATGGTCGCAAGGCTGAAACTTAAAG
>NW_021351658.1:0-217 GCF_001605985.2 Dendrobium catenatum | reverse complement strand
TTGACAGCAAAGACACTATCATTGCTAAAATCAAGAAAGCGGTGATGTTAAAAAATCTGAGATGGAATCAGTAATGCTATATGTATTTGGGCTCTGGGGTGTTTCTGTGGCGCCGATTGGTTCTATGCTGACTTTCTTTTTGAAGCCTGGCGGGTTTTTCTTCATTGTTATGGAGGTGCCGTTCATTAAGCTGGAGGCCGGGAATATTTTTGACAGG
>NW_021351657.1:0-1139 GCF_001605985.2 Dendrobium catenatum | reverse complement strand
GGTTCCCTACCTGGGCGGTTCCTTCCCCGTGGCGTTGGCTACTTGTTGGCTGTCCAGCAGGCTATTCGGATGCTGCTCCTGGAGTTGTCTGTTGGCCTTTTGTCTCGCTTTTTCTGGTTGGTTCGGGAATGGCTGCTTGGGTTGTTTGGGTTCCTCTTTTCACCTATAAATATAGATTGTTTTGGACTAATTGGCTCCCTCTCCTCTCCTATATATAAGGGTTGTTTTGGAGTAGAAAAAACGTATGTTATGAAGTAATTTTTGGACAGCAAAATCTGAGGGTTTTTTTGGATAGCTTGCGAGCTATGACTCTTCGTCTTCTCCTTTTTCTATAACTTCATCTCAAGCTTCTCATCTATTTCTTATCTCCACAAGTGACCACCCCATTTGTATCTTTCTTCTCAATCAAGGAAAAGCTTCTTTAGGTGTTTTAATGTTCTATTATAAGATTTAAGTTGTGTCATGCGATGTTTCAAAGTTTAAGTATTGTTGTGTCTTAATTATTGTATTACTTTTTCTTATTTTTAAAGGAAGATGCTTATCTGTTTGCAATCTTAGGGTTTTCCTAAATTTTGATTGCATCATAATTTCAAATTGATTACTTGTTTTGGACATCAAATGGAGAGTGCAAATTACGTGTTGACACTCAAAGTAGTATTTCAACTAGTTATGTACTATCGAATGAAGAACAAATATATTAATGTGGAGAAATAGTTTTCCATACCGTTGGTCCTAAATTTAGAGAAGTTATTGATAAACCTCCCCATAATTAGCTCAAATTTTTATGGTTTATTACATCCAGCTCAACAATCATTATGACATAGTTGTATTAATCAATGCGAGTTATTGGTCATATGAAGAATGCTCGGTACCAAAATAGATTTGGCATAAATATTTCAAGCAGTTTTTGGATTGCTAAAATAGATTAATCCAATAGATAATTTAAATGTATAAAACATAGACTATTGCACTAATGATTGTAATGTGTCATTAACATTGAATGTAGATATTGTAAAGCACTTGGGTACAAATCATAAATTGAAAAATAATGTAAGAAAAAGGACATGCCATATAAGAGGTCATTTTATTTGTTTCTTATTCAATGACTAAAAAGATTATTTGCATCTATAAGTTATTTT
>NW_021351656.1:0-286 GCF_001605985.2 Dendrobium catenatum | reverse complement strand
TCTTCCTATTTGAAGAGAAGAAAAGCTGCTGGAATTCATTGAAATCAGCCCTCCACCGGTCCCGAGACTTGCACTGATACCAATTTGATAGGAAATACTTGAGTTCGAAAGTAACCCTAAGGGAATACTTGAGATCGCAAGCAAACCTATCACTAATTGGAAGAAAACAACGAGAATAACGCAAAGTCTAGGCGAAATCAGACCCAAAATGATAGTTTGCAATCAAATAAATAAAGCAAAACACACACTAAAGCAAGATACAAGTGATCCCCAATTCGAGAGGAGG
>NW_021351655.1:0-243 GCF_001605985.2 Dendrobium catenatum | reverse complement strand
ATGATAGGAAACTCTTCTTACTATGGATCACAACATGGAGGTTCAAGTACTGGAAGCCATCTAGTTTCTTCTGATTGAGGCAGTCGGGGGCCCATGGATAGATTTATGCTAAATATTGATAACGACGAAAATATAAATACTCAGGATATTCAGCCTCCTACAGCTACAAAAGAACTCAGGAATATAGTTTATTTGGATATCTCCATATTCATTTATGAAAATGGGATTCCATTTAATGTTGTT
>NW_021351654.1:0-456 GCF_001605985.2 Dendrobium catenatum | reverse complement strand
TTTGACAGCACAAAAAGGATGAGCAACTAAAAGCAAAAGGCAAAAGAAGAAAAAACTATAATGCAAACACAAACAATCTAAGCAGACGGGTCCTGATCTGGTGGATGTGGAGGTGGATTTGGTTGAAAATATTAAAATAGAGCATCGAAGCGGTAATCAATTGCAGTAAAATGTTCTCCAAACCACTGCATATCAGTCTCATGTTGCTGATGTTGTTCTTGAATATGCTTGTCGAGACGAGTCTGCAGCTGGTCGAAGAGAGCGATTAAATCATCATTAGGGTGTGCTGGTGCTGGTGCAGGTGCTCGGGGTGCAGCACGGCGTCGTGGTCGAGTTGGAGCTGTGGCTAGGGCATCTTCTCCTTCTTCTTCATCAAAGACTGGATCTTCAGGCTCATGTCCCCGAAAAAAGAGAATACAAAAGGAAGCATCCATATAAAAAATAGGAAGAATGTCG
>NW_021351653.1:0-323 GCF_001605985.2 Dendrobium catenatum | reverse complement strand
GAAGAGAAGGAAGGAGTTCCTCCTCGACAGCCGCCGTACCACCACAGAACCTCGCCGGACCACAGCAGGAATCTCGTCGGACCACCGCAGGAACCTCGCCGGACCACCATAAAACCTTGCCGGACCACCACCTTAAGGCTCGACGTTCATCCTCGACGTCCTGCCAAAGACCCGACGTCTTGTTCAAGGCCCGACACTCAGTCCCTACATCCTGCCAAAGACCCGACGTCTTGTTCAAGGCCTGACACTCAGTCCCTATTTCCTGCCAAAGACCCGACGTCTTGTTCAAGGCCCGACGTTAAGTCCCGACGTCCTGCTGAAGA
>NW_021351652.1:0-226 GCF_001605985.2 Dendrobium catenatum | reverse complement strand
ATAAAAAAATTCTATAAAAATTACATATTTTTAAAAATTAAGATAAATATAGTGTGAACTTCCTTGAGACAAACAAATTTAAATTTTCTACCTTAAAAAAAACCATCATCGACATTTTTAGACCAAAGTAAGTCAGATTAAAATTTAGCCATTGTTTATAAACTGCTTTGGAATTTAATTAACAATTGTTGTCTAGTATCCCTTTATTTAATTTATTTTTAAAGAA
>NW_021351651.1:0-327 GCF_001605985.2 Dendrobium catenatum | reverse complement strand
TTGAGTATAATCTTTACTAACGCTTTTCTTTTCTTAACTCTTGGAATTTTATCATAAGCTTTCTCTTAATCAATAAATATCATATATGGATCCTCATTGTCTCTATACTTCTCCATCAAACCTCAATAAATGCATAGCTTCCATAGGAGACCAACCCGACAAGCATCCAAATTGAATTTGAGAAACATTGGTATCAAGTCATAACCTATGTTCAATATCTCTCTGTCATAGTTTTAAAGAATGATACATTAATTTAATTCCTCTATAATTCAAACACACTTGAGCACAACCTTTATTCTTAAAAATAGGAATCAACACACTCCTCCA
>NW_021351650.1:0-422 GCF_001605985.2 Dendrobium catenatum | reverse complement strand
ATTCTTAATGATAGATGGCATTTACCTTCTTGCATCCCTATTCATATCCAAGATAGCATCGGTAAGGTGGCAATACATGATAAAAATGAGCTTTTGTGGGATGGCTCCACAAATTGGACTTTCAAAAAATATACATAATTTTTCTATTCTTCTTTACCTACGGTGGATTGGCATTGTTCCATTTGGCACAAAAATCATGCTTTAAAATTTGCTTGCTTTGCTTGGATGGCAATACTTGGTAGACTTAAAACTACAGACAACCTCTTGATTAGAGGCATTAGGGTGCCTCCTAATTGTTCTCTTTGCTCTGATCACCTTGAGAATCACACACGTCTATTTTTTGAATGTGACTTCACCTTTTATATTCTTAAGACATTTTTGCCATATGTTAGCTGTTTCTTACTAAGGCCGACTCTCTCTCA
>NW_021351649.1:0-251 GCF_001605985.2 Dendrobium catenatum | reverse complement strand
TAGACACTCTCATATAGTCCTCAGACTTCAATGCACATAAAAAATAATTTAAGCACTTAGCATTCAGTTGGGCTAATTCCCTATCCTCATTGATCCATTCATTGAAGGGAAATAAAGTTTTCACTCCATTCACAGTTTTAACACGTGCAACATATCCATCATTCACTAACATCCACATGCGGTAATCTATAGATTGCAAAAATGTAGACATTCAAATTTTCCAGAAATCAAACGGAATGTTATCAAAAAGT
>NW_021351648.1:0-748 GCF_001605985.2 Dendrobium catenatum | reverse complement strand
TTTGACCTTGAAGTTAATTCCCAAACTTTATTTCTTAAAAATTCATTCAACTCTTCTTGCATGGCCAATATCCAAAATTCATCAGAAAGTGCTTGATCAATATTAGTGGGTTCTATAGTTGAAATAAAGGCTAAATGATTGACTTTCTTGTATAATCCACGCCTAATTCTAACACCCTCACTAGGTTCACCTATAATCAATTCCCTTGGGTGATTTTTAGAATATCTCAAATTTTTCTAGGCAAAGGATTTTCTATCTCCAAATTCTCTTCCAAGTTTATTATATTAATCTTTTTGGAGTTATCCTAAATCTCATCTTCAATAACATTAGGCTCTTCCAAATTTCTAGATTCATCGAATACAACATATGTGGTCTCTTCAATGATCAAAGTTCTTTTGTTGAATACCCTATAAGATTTTCCAAACAGTTTAATATCCAACAAAAATTCCTTCATCTGATTTTGGATCAAATTTTCCTAAGGCAGATTTTCCATTATTATGAATAAACACCTTGCAATCAAAAACATGCAAATGTTCCCTTTTAGCAATTCATAGGGTGTTTTATTTAAATTGGATCTCACATTCACCCTTTTTTTTTTTTAAAGAGCAATAAATGCATTTATAAATCAAAAGTCACAAGAAAGGACTACAAACTCGATTTCTCCTTTAACAAGTTTACAAATGAAGGAGGAATCTTATTCAAGCAAAAGTATTCCCAAATGAAATCGTTAATCGATCCATGCTTAGCA
>NW_021351647.1:0-337 GCF_001605985.2 Dendrobium catenatum | reverse complement strand
ATTTACCTCTATTCCATTACTGGCGTTTCTTCTACTTTCTTTTTAGAAAGCTTCTGAATTGTCTCGTCATCAAAGCGGTGTCCTCTTCATCCTCAGGTTGTGAGTGTTCACTCTCAGACTCTTCCACATTCAGTTCTATGTTCTTTTCCCTTCGTGGTTCACCTGCTTCAATCTTTCTTTGGCTAACTCCTTGCTTATAAGTATTAAGTGACTCATTAATTACAGTAATTTTAGCATCATAAGCAGTAGGTAAACAATAAAGAATCTTATTAACCATTTCATCATTCGTTAGTTCCCTATAAAGTGCATGCAAAGAGGTGACAATTTGTGTGAATCT
>NW_021351646.1:0-333 GCF_001605985.2 Dendrobium catenatum | reverse complement strand
AGGATTTTGGAGGATGAGATATCCATTATCAATTCGGATGTGGAACATTTTAGGAGTATTTTTAATAGTAATTT
Source organism: Dendrobium catenatum (assembly GCF_001605985.2). NCBI lineage: Eukaryota > Viridiplantae > Streptophyta > Magnoliopsida > Asparagales > Orchidaceae > Dendrobium > Dendrobium catenatum. Next base: position 259 of record NW_021351646.1, on the reverse strand, counting down.
CACTTCTTTTGCTATTGAAAACTCTTACATTGTTCCTAATTGTATTTCTGATAACAAGAATTATATGCTTACTAAACCTTCGTTGGAGGAGGAGATTTGGAATATCATACAAACGATGAATTTGGACTCTGTCGCGGGTCCGGATGGTTTTACTAAATTTTTTGTTAAAACTTGGCAAATTACCAAGTTTGATATTATTGAAGCTGTCAATGAATTTTTTTATGGTAAACCTTATATTAAATTTTTTTCTTCTACTAAT
>NW_021351645.1:0-778 GCF_001605985.2 Dendrobium catenatum | reverse complement strand
AATGCGATCAACAATAATAATTATCAAAGATTTTATTACCCGATATTGGGGGATTAATTAAGAAATATTTTATTTAGGGAATTTAATACAAACCAAATTATACTATTTAATCATTCCATAATTAATATCTTCCTTAACCTATAACTGGTAGGGTTTGACATAGCACAACAAATTATATAATACAAGTTAAAATCATACAATATGATGCAAGGTCGTACAGTATGAAACTAAAACTATATAGTATGATGTACATAAGAAAATCTCTCTCAAAAAAATATTTTTATCTCTCCTCTTGCGTGTTTGTAAGCTTACTAAATAATGATATCCACCCAATTAAATGATCTGACTCAAGAAAGAAAAAAATAACATAATAAACTAAAAACTAACTGTAACCTTAGTCAACCCAATCTTGAGCTGATCAAAATTACAAGTGAATGGTGGACTGAATTCCTAAAATATTAGTACACACGAAAATAAAATGAAATATCACATAAATAAGAGAGTAGTATTAGACACAATAATACCACAAAACAAGGTCGGAAGGAGGGAAATTATCCACGGTGTTTCTCCCTTTAACTAAATTTAGAAAAGCTAAACACAATCTTCAAAAGTCCAAAATCTAAAACCTTGAAAATATTCAACATATGAAAGGCCAATTTTAAAGAACAACGTGAAAACAAAACACATAAAAACAAAAATAAAACACAATGAAACAAAATATATTTCAAGAATTTATTGAAACAACAGGTTTGAGCATGAATGAGCTGCGAGCCTTCAT
>NW_021351644.1:0-415 GCF_001605985.2 Dendrobium catenatum | reverse complement strand
TGGTGCCACGAAGGGCGTACTCCACCACTAGCGAATGGGAATCAGGGCGATGCCACGAAGGGCGTACTCCACCCCTAATCCCGGGACAAATGCTAGGGTGGTGCCACAGAGGGCGTACTCCACCACTAGCGAGGTGCGATCCTAAGGGAGGGAACGGTCCGACCCTAAGGAGAAGGCGAAGAGCGTTAAGAGGTGAAAGAACTTAAAAAGGAAATAATCGAGTTGCGCATCAAGAAAAGGAAATTTTATTTATTGATAATATGAGCTACATCAAGCATAGTATTTCTTAAGGAAACGCCCGTTGATAGGTAGCATTGGGTGATTTCCCTTACAATCTACTAACTAATACGAGCCTCCTTCGTAGACAGTCTCTATAATGAAGGGTCCTTCCCACGTAGGTTCGAATTTGCCTCCC
>NW_021351643.1:0-203 GCF_001605985.2 Dendrobium catenatum | reverse complement strand
CCTTGTCCTTCTATCCATCATAGAGGACTGCTTTGTACCTACATATGAGACAAAATAGCGGCTGGAAAAAAAAAATGATCCCTTTTTCTTCTCTTAAACCAGCCCTGTTTAAAGAGAAACCAAATCCCTACCTCCAACGGTCTGGATTGAGTTTGATTTTTCATATCAAAATCAGACATTGAACATATGCAAGTTTGATTTCG
>NW_021351642.1:0-277 GCF_001605985.2 Dendrobium catenatum | reverse complement strand
TTCCATCAAAGGCACTACTGGAGCACCACAATATTGACATGGAAGAACCAGCTTTTTTGGGGAGCAGCATTATGGCGATAAAAGATCCAGCTTCATAGCACCCAGCTTACTATCTTCAAGCATCGTAACATCACAATCTATCATGCCTCAGTTCCCAAATCATCATTATGGTGTAATAGCATTCGAAAGTAAGTAGCACCGCAGCGTTGTAGTTGTGATTTCCTAAGGACATAACCTATAGATGAAATGACACGACTGTTCAGTAAGTAACTGATCC
>NW_021351641.1:0-252 GCF_001605985.2 Dendrobium catenatum | reverse complement strand
TCTAGAAGTTGGGAATTTAGACCCAACCCTGAATTGAAAAAACAACTTTAATTCTAAAAGTTGGGAAGCTCGACCCAACCTTGAATTAAAAAGCTGAAAGGGTGCAAAAGCTTATAGCCATCATTTGACTTGTTAAAAATAGTGTTGAACAATTAGTAAGATGGAAAGTACTGCCATGTTTTCTTGTGCCTCATGTGGAAGGTGCTGTAATCATGTTATTTAGTCACTAATGTTATGCCTTTCTTAATGGTT
>NW_021351640.1:0-231 GCF_001605985.2 Dendrobium catenatum | reverse complement strand
CCCCTAGTTTTTCTTCGAAAACCCCTTCATCCTTCAAAAGTGGAGTCTGAATTTTGTCTCCAAGTGTGAAGAGTTCCCGTCGATTCTCCTTTGGATCAAAATTATGAAATGTCCCCTCTCCTGCTGGACACCGAAAGGTATCTCTAAACTTGCTAGTTCTGTTGGAATCCCTCTAGCTGTCGATGCTCTCACTGCTAGGGCTGTCAAAAACGGGTTACGGGTCGGGTTCGG
>NW_021351639.1:0-684 GCF_001605985.2 Dendrobium catenatum | reverse complement strand
TAAAACGACATAGGCCTGTATATATACTATTTGTCTTTAATATATGCAAAAATATATTTTAAACATAAAAAAAATTGTATCAAATAAAGTCTAAAATAAAAAATAACTCAAAACTGTAATATAGATGTTATTTTCCACTTGCATGAAACAAATGCAGAATAAAATTTTGATGAATTTGGAATGCATTATATTATGGAAATTTGTTGTATTTGAAATTCATCCAATTTGGATAATTTTTAAATACACTAAAAATTTATCACCATTGCCGCTGCTCCTAATCACATCTGGCACTGTTTCTCACGGTCTTCGCCGCCTCCACCTTCCTCATCCCCATTACCCATCATCAACTATTGATCGCCGCCACCACCACCGTCGGTTGTCGGCTGCCAACGCCGCTATCCGCACTCATTGCCCCTATCATCAGCATCGTTTTTGACCGCCAGTGTCCCGGTCGTCGATCACCCTCGCCTAGGGGTGTAAACGAGTCGAGTTTAGACCGTTATCAAGCTCAGCTCATTACATGGAAAGCGAGCTCGAACTCCGAGCTCGATAGTTGAGCTCGAACTCGAGCTCGTCTAATGTAAACGAGCTCGAGCCGGCTCGATAGCCATGGGCGGGCATTTTAAAATTTAGGTGGAATTTTTAAATATTTGAAAAATTAGGCGGTATATTTAAAACTTAAGC
>NW_021351638.1:0-237 GCF_001605985.2 Dendrobium catenatum | reverse complement strand
CATGTTTTTCTTTCAATTTTTTTGTCGCTACTAAAATGATATTTTAAGCCTTATTTTTATTTTTGAAAATTTTTAATTAATAGTTGACATCCCTAAATCATTTAAAGGAAGAAACACTACTGATTATTTCTCTTCCTCAAACTCCTTTAGAGGTGTAATTTTCTTTCCAAAACAAAAATATTTTTTAAATAAAAAATAGCACTCTAAAATTAAGATATTTTCTATCTTCTTACAATA
>NW_021351637.1:0-546 GCF_001605985.2 Dendrobium catenatum | reverse complement strand
TAGAATTATAAATATACAAATTATAAACATACAAGGATATCGTGTTTTGTAGCATGCTTGTGCTGCTCTAAATCCAAACATTCCCTTCTTCAGATGAATTTCCTAAAGCTGATCATTCACTTTGAGGTAGTCTTATTCAGAAATGAGTCTGTCCATACATGCATACAAACAAGTTTTTACCTCTTTATCAACATGAAAGTCTTTATCATAATGAAATTGAGGGTTTAAATAGTATGCAACAGTATGTAAGTGTTGGTGTAATTGACGATCCCACTTTTCATTTATAATATTTTCATTTACAATACCTTATTCATTGCTTCATAAATAAATCCCATAGCCGGGGCCCTCTCACCATCAACCATTCTAATCACCTTAACTAATGGTGTTGTTGTCTTCAAAGCATAATTTGCACTGCGTCAAAATGAATCATCTTTCATAACAAATTTTTTTACCTGTTTTCCTTCTTGTTTTTTTGCCCATGAACTTTTATCCCATTCTTCAGAAGCAAATATAGCTTCCAAAGGTTGCCTTAACTCCTTGAATCTC
>NW_021351636.1:0-485 GCF_001605985.2 Dendrobium catenatum | reverse complement strand
GGCTTACGCCTCAAAACGCCTTGAGGCTTACGCCTCGACTTACAAATGAAAAACGCCTCAATACCCGAATACGCAATTTTAAACATTGCTTTTAAATAAGTGTCTTGTGATTTTACTTTGCAAGTCCATCAGCTTGATAAAATAAAGACTATATGAGGCTCCTAGAATTTATTAGGAGCTAGCTAACAGGAATTAGAGTCTTTTGTTTATGAATTTGATCAATCGAGCCAACATTGTTTATATGTTACTTGAGCATTTAAATAGGCACTTTACAAACAAATTTGTGTAAATGATGATACATCTAAGCCATTTGAAGCTTCATGCTTTTCTTTAATTTCATTATTTAAATGGCAACATTTAGTTGAACATCATGTAATATTTGATTATATTTATTTATTTGCTGGCAGGTGCTAGAGCCAATATGAGCCGAGGGTCAATATTTCCAATTAGCGTTGCTATAGTTTGAATACATAGATCATTGTAAT
>NW_021351635.1:0-291 GCF_001605985.2 Dendrobium catenatum | reverse complement strand
GGTATTGCACTATTACCACTTAGTGGCTCTACTTTTCACCCCACAACAAGGAGGAGAAGCCTTTACAAAAACTCTCTTCCACCACAACACGGTACGGTAGAGAATCGTCATCCTTTTACACCCTCCAAGTGTAGGCAGAGTAACTCCCACTGTTTACACTCTCCAAGTGTAGGTAGAAAACCTTCCCACTATTCACACTCTCTAGGTGTAGGCAGAGAACCTTACCGCTGCTCACACTCTCCAAGTGTAGCCAGAGAATCTTACCGCTGTTCACACTCTCCAAGTGTAGGC
>NW_021351634.1:0-383 GCF_001605985.2 Dendrobium catenatum | reverse complement strand
ATTTAAAATAATTTAAAATTTATTGCTACAAATAATTTTAAAATCAAATTACTAAAAAAAAGTTGGTAATATAATATATTTGTTAAGAGTAAACTTCATTTTTTTATTTTTTTTATCATGATTGTAATCAATATGATACATTATTCTCTTTATATGAGATAAATTTTGAAAATTTTTATCTTTTATCCCACCGATTTATAATTAAATTTTAAAAAATAAAAAATAGTTTAAAATTTTAGTTTTCTTTTTAAATAGAGAAGCAACTATAACTATACCCCAATGAATATTCCAATAATAATTATAATCATAAATTTTATAATTTATAGCCCTTCAAGAAAATTTTGGATAAGTACTTAATTTTTTTGCGTTTAAACTTTTAGAGA
>NW_021351633.1:0-229 GCF_001605985.2 Dendrobium catenatum | reverse complement strand
TGGTATGTTGTGGATCATGCACCTTAGGTCTCCACACCAAATGTGTATTATAGTGAACTGTGCAAGTGTGTGAGATGTGTCCTAGCATGCCACATGAAAAACATCTAACTCCAGGAAAGGGATTTCTTAAGTGGTTTGAGTTATAATGCCTATTCCTAGGTTTTCGCAATTGATCAAAAGTAGGTGTCATCTTAATTTTCTTACATGTTTCTAATTCATTTTGAATCTT
>NW_021351632.1:0-264 GCF_001605985.2 Dendrobium catenatum | reverse complement strand
TTGATCTCTGTTAAGCGAGATCAAACGACGATGGGCAGATTCCGCGGATTCAGATAAGCGGTCAAGACCGTGCCATTAATTAACCACTGATCGGATTCGCGGCTTGAAAAGGTGACGGAATAGCTAAATCTGAACCGTTGATCGCGCAATCAACGGTCCAGAAGACATGCACCTGAAGTAGGTTACGTAAAATGCCCTAAGCTCAATGTTTTTGAGTTTTCTCTCACTCTACTGGATATTTTTGCTTAAAATTTTAAATAGAGA
>NW_021351631.1:0-342 GCF_001605985.2 Dendrobium catenatum | reverse complement strand
GTTGACTCTTCAGATTGGGGCAATCGGCTCGAAGGTGTCTTGGCTTCCTGCACTCAAAATAAATTGTATCAGATGAAACCTTATTGGACCATGAGCTCTTACCTTTATTCCAGCTATTCTGATGACGCTTCTATTTTCTCTTCAGAAAATTTTTGAACTGTCGGGTCATCAGTGCTATCTCATCCTCTTCCTCCCGTGCAGAGCTTTCACTTTCTGAGTTGCTAGCTTTTAATGCCACCGTCCGCTCCTTTTTCTTTTCACTTGCATCACTTTGCCTTTGGCTCACTCCTTACTCGTATGTAATTAATGACCCAAGGAGGTTATCAATAGAATAAACATTAA
>NW_021351630.1:0-283 GCF_001605985.2 Dendrobium catenatum | reverse complement strand
AACTTTAATGGTGGAAGAGACAACCCATGTAGTTTTTCATTAGTCTGAGCCTAAGAAACGTGGAGTAGAAGATGATGATATTGGAGAGATTACTAGTGGAGTAGAGAATTTGGGGAAGGGGTGTGAGCACCTAAGTAATGAAGGAGTAGAAGGTGTCACCCAAGGAGTAGAGAACTTTGTTGAAAGGGGAGAAACTTCACACACTTTGCCTAGAGATTGGAGATACTCTATAACTCACCCCAAGGACTTGATCTTAGGAGACCCTTCTAGTGGAGTTAAGACT
>NW_021351629.1:0-325 GCF_001605985.2 Dendrobium catenatum | reverse complement strand
CTCCGACTGAGGTAATAGAGAGCATTCTCTTTCCCTTTGTCGTTGACTTGAGCCAACAGGGCACCAAAAGACTCATCTAAGGCTGCGGTGTAGAGAATTAACGGCTTTCCCGGAATTGGGGCTGCCAAAACTGGCGGGTTGGAAAGATACTGCTTAATATCATCGAAAGCATTTTAACACTTCTCGTCCCATACGAACTTAGCATCTTTCTTCGCAAGGATAGAAAAGGGTTGACATCTCCGTGAAAGATTAGAAATAAACCTCCTTATATATGCCAATCTACCTTGCAGAGACCTTAACTGGGTAAGGCTCTTAGGAGATGGCA
>NW_021351628.1:0-886 GCF_001605985.2 Dendrobium catenatum | reverse complement strand
TTGCTCGACGACGTTAACCTGTGTGGAAGAGGTCGAGTCGGATCTCCCTAGGATCGATTTTTTCTTGATAGGGAGGGGGCGAACGCCGTGTGTATCCTGAATCAAGGGTAAATAATGGTTTATCTTTAGTCAGTTACTATATTTTTAAGATCGAGATTAAGACATTGTCTAAGGAGTAGAAGTCCAGTAAGGGACTGTATAAAGTATATAATTGATTGGAAGTATCATTGCATTTGCTGGGATTTTTTTGACATATCATCTTGATTTTAGAAGCCTTGGAGGGATCTTCATGACTAAAATTGTAGTCAAGGTTGCCCCCCAGTCGATCTGGATCTGATTCCATGAAATTAATGCATCAATAGTAGTCGAATAGCCTTTTGAGGTTGGAGCAATAATTGCCCCCCAGTCCGGAACTAGGTTCCCACAGACGGCGTCAAACTGTTGCGTCCTGGAATATTCGCGGCGGTAGAGAAATATATGGTTTAACGTCTTAACATTGTACGAAGATCCAACACACAAGCAGATAAGAGAGGGGGTGAAACATTCATAAGAGACACCAGAATTTTTACGTGGAAAACCTCTGAAAAGGGGGAAAAACTACGGGGCCTGGCCCAGTTTGAATGAATCTACTAGTATTTGCAGTTGATTACAAACGATGCCCTTCCTTTAAAGAAGGCCTTGTATTGATGTAGCAAATATACATCATATAGATTACATTACATGGTAGGAGTTATATATACATGTTTGTTTGGTCGGAATGATCGTAGTTGGCAGGAGAATGGGGTCAGAAAGACCGTTGTCTGGTGATGGAGGTCAGAAGAATCATAGTAGGCGACGAAGGTTGAAAGAACCGTAGTCGGCAGTATTCTGGGAGAACTGTGGGCAT
>NW_021351627.1:0-1191 GCF_001605985.2 Dendrobium catenatum | reverse complement strand
TTCTTAAACTTATAAAATATTTTTTATCTATATTTAAAAACCCGTAATAAATGCCTGATCGGGGCATAATCATAGTAACGCGGAAATCAAATTCGATCATACATTGTAATTTGGTTTATATGTTACTTACTGGGACTAAGATGCAATGCTAATAACTGGGCCTAGCAAGAACAAAAAAGCCCATAAGTAGTATTAGACTTATATTGCAACTGTGGCCTTCAACAGCGGGCCCAAACTAAAGGTTCGATTGGGAAGAATTTTTTACTGTTCCTTAGAGCAGTTTTTAAGTATAAGAAGCTGTTTTAAGAAGCAATAAAAAGCTCCTAAATGAAGCTTTCGATTTTTTAAGCTAATGCTTGATGCAATATATTTTTCTTAAAAATTATAATTTTCGATGAGAATGCAGATAATAGACTGTTAAAATATGCAAGTCACATGCTAATATATTACAATGAAGTTATATTAAAAAGAATAAGGCTTTATTTTAGATTTTTTTTAACTGTTGTGAAGAAAATAATTTTTTAAAAATAATAGTAGTGATATGTCATCAAAAATTTATCTTGATCGGGCACGAATCTTGATGCAAAATCAAGTTGGAAACTTCCAAAATTAAAATTGGGAACATCCAAACTCTGATTTTAGCAAATTTATAGTCCAACTGAGCGTCTCGAGAATACAAACCCAACGACACCAAATCCAACCCAATTTGAGCCCAAACGGGTCCAAATCAAGGGTTTGAAGCACTTTTGGATGGTTCGAACCACAATTTGGATTAGTAAACGGTTTCCAAATATAATGTGCATAGTTGAATCGAGCGTCTCGACAAGACAAATCCAATGAGCCCAAGTTCAACTAATTCTGACATCACTAAGACATTCAAATGCCCATCAAATGGTCCATGATCAAGGGATTCAACATCGGTCGTCCATCCAACCACTCCTCATTTACCCTTGATTTTGAAGAGCTCCTTCTTCAGCATCATCTCCGACCTGCAAGAAAGGCAAAGCAGAGAAACAGGGAAACAAAATGTGAACAGTATTCGGTGAACCTTTTCCCTTAGCATCTTCATTATCCTGCATACAATATATATATAATGGCTGAATAAATGAGAGCCATTAGATTAAGCCGTTAGCCATCGACGGCTGAGATTAAAGGATAATAAGTGTGCAGGTCTGCTTTGCAGAGAAGTGG
>NW_021351626.1:0-290 GCF_001605985.2 Dendrobium catenatum | reverse complement strand
TGGAGCAGAACTTCTTTCTTGATCAATCACATTAAGCCAGCCCAACCTGGCGAGAGAGAAGAGATAGGTGCTAACTGAACTAGCTGTCTCCTATCCTCTTTTCTAAGTCCCTAGAAAACCTAAACACTCAAAACCAACTCTTTTTACTACTAACTGATCATCCAAGGCCATCTCTGCTACAACATCCTTTATGCACTCTACCACCATCATCCTGTGAGTTACTTTCAGTGCTACAAGCACTGTCTACTGTTCCTATTGATGAGGAAGAGAGAGAGAGAGAGAGAGAGAGA